>NC_050447.1:132520644-132540644 GCF_903995425.1 Onychomys torridus | reverse complement strand
CCTCCCTCCCTCCCTCCTTACCTATCTGATTTTTGAGACAAGGTTTCTCTGTGTAGCCTTGGCTGTCCTGGAACTTGCTCTGTAGCCCAGGCTGGCTTTTAACTCAGAGATCTGCCTGCCTCTGCTTTCCCAGTGCTGGGACCAAAGGTCTATGCCTTGATGGGTGCTCACTGGTGTTTTGCTAAGGCTGGAGTAGGAGGGGCAACTTCTCTATGCACTCCTTTCTCTTCTAGTTGGGTAACTTCTTTTGGATTCCATTAATGGAACACATTTGATTCTCAATCTTTCAAAAGAGAGACGCTGACTTGGCCTGAAAGGTCGTTTTTTGTAGAACCTCTTTGATCACTGGGGAGATAGTTGAGAGTAAAAGATCCAGATTTATACAAGGTACCAGATGATTTAAAGAGATCAGATGGGTGGTACCCAGCAGCTCTGGGCCAGGGACCTACTGAAAACTCTCCTGCTTGCTAAGGTGGCCGTGTGACTGTGTTCTGACTCTTGGGGGTGTATAGGTTTGCTGTGTGGAAGAGGACACGGCTGTGAGGGCAGTGCTCTAGCTACAGTGGTAGATCATGAGGATGAGACCAAGTCATGGAGAAGACAGGGTAGTGAGCTGGGTCTCTGAGGATTCCCCACATCCTCTCTGTATGCTCTAGAGTGCGTGTATATATGAGGCATGTATGTATATATGATATATGCGGTAACCTATCCCTTTACTTGTAAGTTACCCCACAAAATAAACCTCCCTTTTAACTATGTGGAGTTGCCTTAATACTACAACCAATATATATACACATGCAATATGTATATTTTATTTTTATTTGATGTATATATGTGAGCATCTATATGTATGTAATTATACCACATGTATGCTGGTGTCTTTGGAGGCCAGAATAGGGTGTTGGATCCCTTGGAACTAGAGTTCCAGACAGTTGTAAGTCTCCATGTGGGTGCTGTGTACTGAACCCAGGTAGTCTTACCACTGAGCAATGTCTCCAGCCCCTATTTATTAATTTTTGAGACAGAATGTCCCCATATATTTCAGGCTAGACTTGAACATGTTCTCTTGCCTCAGCCTCTCAAGTGCTAGGATTACAGGCATGTGCTACCATGCTCAACAAGAGACAAATATGCTTAATCTTGTTTTAGTAATTATCTTCAACTTCTATCACTTGTAGCCACATGAACCCCACCCAGCATCGGATACTATGGAGTAGACTATTAACTGGAAGCCACAGGGTACTGTGGTCATGAACAGCATGGGGCAGTCTCTATTCTTCTCCCTCATTTCCTGCCTTTTGAAGGCAATTGGATGAACTCTTTTTAGATGCAGTATTTGAATAGCTTTAGAAATAGCTTCTGTGACTCAGTGTCAGTACCCTTAATGTACACAGCTGTACTTCATACTGCTTGCTTCCGTTTTAAAAGCCTGTAACCCATTTAGAAAGAAAAGCCCTTGGGGGAAAAAAAACCCACTTTCCATAATGCCAGCACTTCCTTACTAATCAACTAAAGCAGAAAGTGCTCACTCGAGGAAAACTACATACAACCTCAACACAATGTTTGGGAGTGTTCAGACACGGGCAGGTGAAAGTTAGCATCGTTGCAGCCAGCTTTTCTTCCCTAGTGCGAGCTGAAATGGGTGGCTGGATTCTGATAAGAATGACGGGTTTTGTCCCACAGCTAGCCTAGCTTTTCCTGAGTGAGCCCAGCTGTGGATGACATTACCTCCTCCTTAAAAATAAAATCTCCTGTCTGCTCCAGGTCTGATGGCTAGAGTGGGATTCTACCTGAACTTCAGATCTGGGATGAGAGAGAAGGAAGGTCCTGGCAGGAGGGAAGGCACTCTGGAGATGTTTGTACCCCTCTGTCTGTCACACTTGAAATCCCCAGGACAGAGCTGGGAGAAGGTTGAAGCTGGTGTCAGCCAGAGGGCGTGCTTGCCTCAGGAGAAGACACCTCACATAATCCTGTCAGCTTCAGGCAACCTTTCAGGAGAGTCTAGAACCTAGACACTGATGGGTCAATGATAGGAGGGGCCACATCTTACCAGGGCTGCATGCTTATGCATGTCTCTTGCCCTCTATTTGAACTTAACCCTGAAGAAGGTAGACTTGGGGGCGGGAGGTCACTAGACCTCAGTGTTCCTCTTCCTCATGTGACCTCATTGAGTATATGGCCTTTCTCTGCTCTTTACTATCTTTGGTCTATTTAAATGATCTGAAAGTATGCATGCGTGTGGGCTAGCTTCCAGGCCTTAGCTCTGACCCTCACAATCCCTTAACAAAGGAAAATCTTGTAAACTGAGAGTTTCTCAGGGGTGGACTAGAGCAGGAGCCTCAAATTCAGCCGAGTCTCTCTCTCAGTGGCCACATCCAGCCGGGCCTGTCTCACTGGTGTGCAGCACCAAAGGAGTTGGTCTTGGCTGTGTCCTGGCATTCTGCGCACATCCAGCACTTGAAGGATGCATTTCGGGTGGTTAATAATAGACTTCCTTCTCTGGGCCCTTCTATTTTCATTCACTGAATACAATTTATAAAGGGAAAAAAATTATCCTATCCCCATCCCCCTGATCAGATCTCTTATAATTATAGAATAAGGCGCCTGAGAATTCACAGGGTGCTGGTTTCCATGGCAACAATAAGCCATTATATTCTAAAGGCCAAGCCAGAGCTCCGCCCCCTCATCCTCACCACTGCTGGTGTCTTATTGCAGCATTCCAAAATAAACTTGCTGTCTAATGTAAATCCTGTATAATTAGAGATGAGCTAATCGGTGCCCTCCTGCCTTGTGTGGCCCACGCATCATGTAAGCAGATTCTGGAACAGTGATGCTGACCCACTGTTTGATGTCAGGGATTGGGAGTAGCGTAGATCCAACCAGAAGGTTGATTTGTGTGACTTGCCAAGTGCTTGCAGAAGGAAAGAGGTGCTTGGGTAATGTTTGGGCCACCAGACCTATGATTTCTCTTGCTTTCCACGAAAAGGGACAGATACCTCTCTGGGAGTCACTTTAGTGTCAGCCATTGGTGACTCAGCTGTCTTTTGCCGGTCCTGTGTCATGCCCTGCTCTCAGGCTAGGCTGGAAGTGCATTCAGCATTCAGCAGCCTGTGTGTTTTGTTACCACCACCTCTTCCAGTCTAGCTTTTAGCAGGGCAGATTGATCTTAAGACAGGAGTCTGGTCCACTTGGTAATCACCCATGAGAGGCAGTGGGTTTGCTCCTGTACTTCAGACGTACCTCGGTCTGGTGCTAGAATCTCTTCTCTAGCTCTCAAGACCCATAATCTTTAATAGGTCTCGGCTTCATGCCTCAGTGGGCTGAGAACTCAGAGACTGTGGTCAGGGCAAACCTCACCCTGGAAGGTGTTTGGAGGGCTGGCTGCCTCTCTCTACAGAAGCTGCTGGTGCCAGCAGGTGGCCCTCTCTAGCCCTACCTTTGAGCATGCAACACATGACAGCTCCCTACTGTTGTTCACCCAGAAACATTTCCTCATCTGGAAGGTGATGCCACATCCTCTGTCACCTCTGCACATGTTACCTGCCCCCGCCCCCTACTCCATGCAGGTTTGAGCCAGTCAGTTTCCCCCATCCTGATGCTGGCTTCCCCTGCACTTTTCCTCATGCTGACCACTCACCACTACAGTGGATGACCTCTTCCACTTCATCTGTTTCGATCTTACTTGGTTCGTGTTTCCCGCCTTCTGATCCACCCTTCCTCCCATCACCCACTTTTCTAAGGATGCATGCCCCACCCTGCTTATCCTTAGTCACTAGCAGTCTTGTGTCTCCTGCTGTAATCTCCTCAGTTAGACTCTCACCTGCAGTGTCTGACAAAGACCATCAAGGTGCTCTTCTGTGCATGACCCACCTGCTGTGGAGGGTCTGCCTGGATCTAGGTTGCATGGCTTGCTAGGCTGTGCATCTCAGGATAGGGACAGGCACTTAGTTGTTTTATCAGTGTCTTGATGAGAGGGTTCTTGGTGAGATGCCACATATATGCACACTTGTTAATGTGTTTACACACACAATATTTTTTTTAAGTCTTAGAGAAAAAGATCTTCTAGTAGGTAATTTAAAGAATGGTGATTGTAGCCAAAGCATGCAAGCCACTCAGGAAACATCATACAAATGTAAACTCTGTCCAAACAGAGAGAACAAACCACAGTGGAGTCCAATTTTTCTTTGGGATTCCAGCTCACAAATAATGACATGGAAACTTATTGTTAATCATGAAAGCTCGGCCTTTAGCTTAGGCTTGTCTCAACTAGCTCTTGTAACTTAAATTAGCCCATTTATATTAATCTATGTTCTGCCACATGGTGTTACCTCTCTTCCATCTTGTACCTCCTGTTTCCTCTCCGTCTCTGGTTGGTGACTCTATCTTTCTTCTTTCTGGCATTCTCTTTCTGTGCCTGGAAGTCCTGCCTATCTCTCCTGCCTAGCTATTGGCCATTCAGCTTTTTATTATACCAATCACAGCAAAACATCTTCACACAGTATACAAATATCCTACAACATTTTCTCTTTTTTTGTCTAAATAAAGAGGAAAGATTTTTTTAACTCTAATGAAGTAAAATTATATATAATATGAAAAATTATCAAGTGAGAATTACATTTATAATTTCCAGTCCATTTATATTTGGCAAATTTAGAGAAATTACTGTATTATCTATCCTATCTTGATAACTCTAAAGTTTTATACCTAAACCCCTTTCTATTATAACTTGTATTATCATCCTAAAAATATCTTTTTAGACCTTAAAAAATCTTCTTGGATAAACATATTAAGCTTTTATGTCTCTCAATCTAAAAACTTTACATCTCTTTTGTAATTTTTTTCTGAATTTGGTAACAAAGAAAACTGTAACGATAACTATCTAGTCTTCAACCCATCAAAGACCCAAGAAGGATATAATATTACCTGAGTAAGCAGGAAATGCAGGGCAAACAACTTCCAAAACCATAGAAACAACGGACAGCTGGCTGCCTGGACAGCCACCCAGGGTTCCTCTGTAACATTGGGGCATCTATCTTTAGCCTACAGGTCTAGAATATCTGACAGATTTTTCTGTGAAGCAGAAATTTCTGAAGGACTGCCCTGTCTTGGCAAAGTTCAGCAGGCACTTTTCTTTGTGTCCTGCTGGTCCAGTTTCGACAGAAACTGTCAGTAGTTGAGGCAAGGGCAGTTTCTTGCCCAATGGCTAGCTTTGCCACAATGAAAGCAAACCCCATATGAAGATTCTTTGATGCCTATCATCTTTAAATTGGTGCTGCCAAGAGCAGATGTGTATCATTGTCATGAAAAGCCTTATGTTATTAAAACATTTTAAATCTCATATTCTGTAGGTCTCTGAAGTGTTTGAAGACTACCTTTCTCTCTAAAATATATCTATGTTTGACATTGAAAACATACCTAACATGGCCACAGATTTAATTGTTATAGACGACTAAGTACTAACTTGTGTTTCTTAATTATACATTACATTTTTAAATGAGCTACACAGATACAATATCTTAAACAAGAGTAGAAACATATATACAGTATGACAAAAATAACCTTAAATTTGTATCAATATATAGAAATCCATACCAATGTAAAATATTTAAGACTAGTAGTTGTTTTTTGTTTTTTTTTTTAGTTTAAAAGTAGATTCAACAATCTAGCCTTTTATCCTACCATTTCTGTATCCCCCTTTTTCTTTTCAGAAGAAGAACCCTGAATCTCAATATCTTCTTTACTCAGTTTTCTCTCTGATCATGACTAACAACAGCTTGTAACCAACCCCCCTAAATGATGATAAACATCCATAATCCATTGAATGACTAAAAACCATCCACCCCACCTCTTGGTAATGTGGGCATCATGTTCTCTAGATGTCTTCCTGTTGTCTGGGAGTGATGGTCTATCTAGGGGACCCTGAGAAAATTGGGACAATGGTCAAGTCCTGGTAGAGCTAATTGTATTATTTTTTGTTTAGTCACTGTGTGATAGAAAAGTTCAAGGCTTATCTGAAGTTCTGGCTAGAGTAGTCTATCAGGCTAGATCATCTCAACTAGCAGCTTTGAAGTTGTTCTGGATGCAGAATTTTGAGGAAACCACAACAACAGGCATCCTGAGAGGCTGGATCACCCAGGCTATTTGTTTTCATTGGTGTCTGGTCCTTTTTTCTGAAAACACACAAACTTTTAAAGGTAACATATATATCGGTGTTAACACAAGTACGGAATGTGCAGTATGCACAAATTAGCTAAAGATGATTGTTTTTTATTCTATGATTGAGCAGGTAAACAGCATCTGTTAACTTTATAAGTCTGTTTGTATGGTTTAACCAGACCTCTATGCTCCATTCCATATGAAAGGATGACATGCAATAATAAGTCATGAGGACTCTGTGGCCAATAAGATTTACCGTATTTCACCCAGTCTCAGAGCTAATCCCATGTCAAGGGATCAGCTTATATATCACCTATTTTGTAGGTTTTTTTCTTCATGTCTGTAGCCAAGATTTTCAGGAGCTCTCCCCCAATTAAATCTGGTCTTTATTAATTTTGAAGAAATTTCCTGTGGAAACAAAAGCAAAACCTCTTCCCCAATGCAACACATTTCCTGACTTCAATTCTAAAGTTAAGGTGTTCTTAAAATATATAGGTGGGTTTAATTTAACAGTTTCCATAATCTAGTGTCTTTCAGTAGCTACTGTTTTTTGTTTATTAGCATTTAAAAAATTTAAAGTCAACAAAGCAACATAGAGGATCCAGACACCCTGTATATTTCCCATCCTTCCTTGGATTATTTTTTTATATTACTTTACTCTCTATTTAAAGACTTTATTATTTTTAAACTAAACTATTTATTTATTTTGGCTGCCTATACCCATTATCTTTTTTTTCCCTTTGAGCACGAAAGCATATTCAAATACGCTGTATCTCTTTAGAGATTTTCTTAGTCTGGACCCGTTTTTTTTTGCATGTCTGCAGTGTTTTCTGACCACAGGAACCAAATCTTTTTTTTTCTTCTTTTTACTACTTTATTGACTCTTTGGAAGTTTTACATCATGTACTCCAGTTCTTTTCGCCTTCTGGTCCCACCATATCCTCCCTTCATCCCTACTACATCCCCCTCCACCAATAAGGAAATAAATCAAAGTATGCAAGCAAGTGAACAAAAGCAAAACCAAACCAAACCAAAACAAAAAGCCACTTCAACAGAAAAATCTCTCTGCTTCTCCCTCTCTCCTGCTTCTCCGACACCTCTTCATTCATCCTGGTGGCAATGGAGGCTTCAGTCTGCCAAAGAGTATACCTCTTTATCCCATCAGTTTTACTGGCAAGTGTTTATTGCAATGAGCCACTAGTCTGGTTTAAGACCTCTGGCTTCTGGTACACCATCATCACTGGACCCTCACGGGAACTCCTCTGGAATATCCCATGGCTGCCACGAGTCTTGGATGTCTTTCGTTCCACAGGACCAGTCCCTTCATCTGTTCCAGCAAGTCCAGGATGGAGTAGATACTAGGGTGGGTCAACTCAAGGCCCAGCTGTAGGCTTGGATGGTAGCCAAGCTGGTCAGTCCAGGCATTTGGGGCTACCCATCTCAGGTGAAGGGGTGGAATCAGCTCTCCTACATGCATGCCCTCAGGGTCAGTTCACCTTGGCCTGTGGTGAGGGGTAGGTGCTATCTCTACCAGAGCCAAATCTGAAAGGGCCAGTCCATCCACCATGTGATTTTGTGATGGCAGCTGGCTCAAGCCCACAGGTAACAGCTAGTGGCTGCACTGAGGCACCAGTCCTCCAGAGGGACTGCAGGACTAGGAAGCCACATCTGGCTCCTTGTTCAGAATATTTTTAGCTTTCTCAGGCCCTGTGTTTGGGTAGTTATGCCTCCACATTGGACACCATTTGTAGCAAGCTTTCTTGTCGGACTATCTTTGAACCCTCAACCTGCAAATAATGACCTGGAGACTTGTTATTAATTATTAAAGCATGGCCTTCGCTGAGGCTTTTACTCAACTAGCTCTTATAACTCAATTAACTCATATTTTTAAAAAATTTATATTCTGCCACAAGGCTCAATTACCTCTCCTTAGTATGGCACATCTGTCTTGCCCCAAGTCTGCTGGAGAAATCTCATGCCTAGATTCCCCCCCCCCCCCAGATTCTCTATCTGTGCCAGAAAGTCCCACCTATCTTCTCCTGCCTAATCAGAATGTGCCTTAGACAGAGACACATCTTTACAGTATAGACAAATATTCCATAACACATGGGGAGGTGAGCAGGGGCTGTGCATGAAAATTGGATTGTGGGTGCAAGTGGGGGCTGAAAAATCAACAAATGCTTCCATGAAATCCTGCCGTCCAGCAGTCAGCTCAGATGTAGGGCTGCATTTTGTGTTTTTAAGTCTTTAGACTCCCTGGAGATAGAAATGAAATCAACAGATTTTATTGCTTCTCTGTGCTGGCAAGAAAATGTGTGTGGCTGAATTTTAAACTGCTGCTCTACAGCAGTCTATTGAAAAGTGGGCTGAGAAAGCTTTGAAGACAAGTCAGATACTCAAGGAGGGTCACTGAGAGCATGCTGGTTTTTAGAAATTAATTGGTGTATTTGATAATTGCACCTTGGTATAAATTCTTTTAAATCACCTCCCTTACCAGTTCTGATCCTGCCCTGTGCTCAGGATTTGTGAAGCAATGTCAGACTGATCTCCCTGGCTCTGGCAGCCAGGGTGATTTAAGGTTTCACTGGAGTGGGACAGGTCACCAGAGGCTGTACGCTGATCCCAGTGTGATTCACTCTTGGAAACATGCTACAAAGTGCTTGGATGGTTTGTCTATCAAGATTAAATGGGAGTTGGGGATTTAGCTCAGTGGTAGAGCGCTTGCCTAGAAGAGCAAGACCCTGGGTTTGATCCTCAGCTCTAAAAAAAAAAAAAAAAAGAAAAGAAAAAGAAAAACCAAGATTAAACATAATTCTTTGGCTGTTTGCATTTGTCACAGGAAAACAATTTGTGAGGTAGCCCTTCGGGGCAGAAGGCCTTGTTTAGATCAGATTCCCAGATTTAGTTCAGATTTCCTTTGTGGGACCAGGGTTAGAAGGCCACAATGATTTGGGGCCCTCCTAACAGAGTATCACATTTGCCTGCTTTAACACACTGCACTGTATGCTGGGTACCCACATCATAGCTCTGCTCTCTAATCCCCCCACATGCCAACAGAGGCCCTTGAGTGGGCTATATCCAATAGTTATGAGACTGCTCTCCTGTCAAGAATGGCACACAGTAGGAGTGGGGACCTAAAGTAAATTGGTATTTGTGTCTCAGGGGTGCAGTGCACACAATGCTGGGAGTTGGGATATGGAGAATGAACAGAATAGCAGCGATAAACACTTTGTTACAACTTCAGGCTACCCCAAAACTGGTGAGACATAAATAACATCTGGTATGCCCAAGGTATTTGTAGTTGGGAGACTTTATGAGTTAGCTGAGGCTTGTGTCAGCAGAGCTACATGGCTAGGAAGCAATGGAAGGGAAATTAAGCATAGGGAAATGGCCAGGAGGTTGTGATGATAATGAACTAAAATTTTGCCCTTTGATTTTAAAATGGTGTGGACACCTAGTGAAACATTTAGGCTTAATTTTTCTTACTTTATTATTTATTTATTTGCATGTGTCCATCAGCCGTGTAGAGGTCAGAGGACAATGTGCAGGAATAGGTTCTGTTTCCACCATGTGGGTTCTGGGGATGGAAGTCAGGTCATCAGGCTTAGCAGCAAGTGCCTTACCCATGGAATCCCCCTGAAAACCCAGTATTTCGGGTTTTAATGATATAATATTAGTCTCAAAAACCATACAATCCCCTTTTTAAAAGAACTGTTTAGATATGAACCAGCCACTTATACACTAATGTAAATAAAAGTTCTGCAAACAAGTCTTGGTAGGAAGGGGAAATCAGAGCTGTTCCAAATGCTGATGGACGATTTGCCACTGGTGGGAGAGAAACTCAGTCACAGAAGGGCCTGGAGGCACCAAGGCCATCATTGAGATAATGCTCTGGGTCTGCACTGTGCTGATACTTCCATGACAGAGCGCCCCTCGATCTACTCCCAGTCTATGGGGAGGCCACCCTACCCACACATCTTTAGTTCCTGTATCTTGTTGTAATCTCTAACATTACTTTTAGGTTGGATATTATTTCTTCTTGTGCATTCCATCTTTATTTGCTCATTGATATGGAATTTGCATGTCATATCTTTATCCATATTAAGTACAAAATTAGACTGGGTGGCTTGGATAACTTTACTGAGCCGTACATCTGTCATTACAAACCCAGTTTTAAAATATTTTATTGACTCCAGCAAGATGTCCTGTTCCTACATAAATGTTATTTCTCGGTCCCAGCATTGTCTTCATTGTGTTAAATAGACATTTAAGACCTGTTCCACTTTCTTCCAAGAAGCAGTAGAAATGATTACATAGAGTTTTGGCTTTAGGAAAATACTAATCCTTATTCCAAATCTTAATGTTTGTTTAATTATTTTACATTTTCAGATCTTCAGCTGACAAGAGTGATTAATAATACCTACCTTGTAGGGTTGTTCAGATAATCATAGCTAACAAATGCAAAGGGCTTGTCTGCCACATAGATTTTTGTGACCTCGTGGAACCATATTAGTACAAATACACAGATGCTTGCAAACAATAGAAATTGATTAGGTACAGGGGGACTGAATTCTGGGGTTCATTTACTTCCATTTTATAACTTAAGCCATGGAACAGGGTGAGAAGAATAAAGCAATTTATTTGTGATAGATACTGGCTGCTTTAAGTAATCCAATGAATTTTAAAAGTCTGTTCTTTTAATTTAAATTTCTCAAGTTATTCTTCTAAAAATCTACCCAGAATTTCTTTCCAAAGAGCTTTTCCAAATGGCTTCAATCCCCCTGAGCTCTACCCAACTCATCTCTGTATTCTACAATTTTGTCTTGCTTTCCTCTGAAATAGATTTCAGGGGTGGGGAGAGTCCTGTTTCCAGATTTTTGGATTGGAATGGTTTTTCTCTTCCAGTTTGAAATTTACGACATAAAATGCAGTTGCCATTTCCTGTGGGTGTCCTGTATCTGCACTCTGCTTTCACATTTATTACCCCTGAGTCAAATTCACAATTAGTGTGGTATTGCCCTGAGCTACTGATGCTGTGCCCAGTTATGGTGGAGGAATCGGGGCTCCTGGCTGGGTGCCATTGTTATGTACTTGAAAACTAAATGTGAGTGGCCACCAGGGGGCGCCAAGCTCCCAGAATCTTGTCTTCAGCAAAGAGAGAGAGAGAGAGCTAGGGAAGAGTTTCAGCATTCTTTCTCTGGGGCCTCATAGGTGAGGAGTTTCATGACACCTGAAATTTGGGGTCCCTCCATGGCTTCTGCTGTGATTGATGTCTTTACCTTTTTAAAAACATTTTTTTGGTTTAAAACAAACCAAATGTTCTCTTTTCTAAAATCTGCTCTTTAAAGACCTCCTTCCTTCTCTCCCTCTGTTCCTCCCTCCCGTCCTCTTTCCCTCCTTCTCTCCATTCTTCTCTCCATACAGGAGACCTTGTGCATATAAGACATGTAAGACACATGCTCTACCACTGAGCAACATCCTTGGCCCTAAGATATATTGTGGGGGGCCCACAGAGACACCAGCTTGTGGCTTGTTTTCATCTTGACTCAAGGCCGGAGAGTCGGAGTTTCTTTTCCCCTGCAAGGCTGCACAATAGGATGTTTTGACAAAGGCGTGGTTATCAGGTGTCTTATACTTCAAGGCCTATTTACAGGATGCTTTGCCATAAGGTATGGTCACCAGATGTCTTGAGTATTAAGGTACATTTGATTATACTTTGTACCTTGACCTGTGATGTCCTTGAAAACGGGAGGTGTCCCCCTCCCCATGCTTCAGGTATAGAAAGGCTGTGAGTAATAAAACTCATGTCTGCGGTATTGACCCAGAGCCCTCCTGAAGCTATCCTGTGTCTCTGTCTTTTTCTTCATCTACATCCATATTTCACAGCTATCATTTCCCAATTCCACACCCACCCCCTCAGAACCATTTAACAGGTCAAGTGGGACTCAACAATATATGTTCTTGAATTTTATTTTCTAACAACGAGGATCAGACGTTGTCCTGGTTTGTTTCTCTCTTGCTTTGATGAAACACTCACTGAAGCCAATTTGGGGAGGAAAGGGTTTATTTGGCTTACAAGTTATAGTCTGTTATCCAAGGAAGCCAAGGCAGGAGCTGAAGCAGAGACCAAGGGGTGCTGCTTACTGGCTTGCTCCGCATTGCTTAGCCTGCTTTCTTATAGAACTGAGAACCACCTGCCCAAGGGAGGCACTGCCTCTTGTAAGCTGGGTCCTGTCACATCAATGAGGAATCAAGGAAATGCCCCATAGACTTGTCTACAGGCCAATCTGATGGAGGCAGTCGCCCAGCTGAGGACCCTTCCCAGATGAGTCTAGGTTGTGTCAAGTTGACAACAAATAGACAAACAAGCCAGCCTAGGGGTCTTCATTCCCATCGTATTCTCAGAGTGATTTTAGTGCCCTCAAGCTAAAACCATAACAGATAGGTTGTTCTAATCAAGCACCTCCTACTAGCCTTGTGAAATCCAAAGCCATGACAGAAGTCTTTAGAACCACCAGAATATGCTTCCACTGAGGCCTCCAAATCCATTTTCCCTTCCTTCCCTATCAACATTCAGGGGGCACTCAAGGACTGCTTTTACAAGTTTTACTGAATTTTACAAGTGAGACTCAAGCAGTGTTGACATAACCATTGTTATATCAACTCTGAGGTGTAAATATTTTCCCTTTAATAAAGTGGGCTCTATGTCTGCCCCACTGAACTGCTGTAATAGAACTCTAGGATCTGGAAGAGTAAATGGTGGAAACTGATTTTCTCATGGTTATGGAGGCTGGAAGTCAGGAGCCGAGATGTTAGCAGAGCTGTGTTCATTGAGCAGACCTAGGAGACTGTCTTTCTCTTTGCTTCTTGTGTGTCCAGGAATCTTGGCATTTCTTGCTAATGGCTTACCCAGTCCTGGTCCTGCCTCTCATTCATCTGTGGCCTCTTCTTCCTGTGTATCTGTCTTCTCTTCTTATTAGGATACTAGTCATATTGATCAATACCCACCCAGCAGCCTCATCCCACCCAGTAGCCCCTGGTGAAGAACTAATTTCCAAGTAGGAAATACGTTTTAAGGGGACACATTAAACCCCCAATAATAACAGTCTGTACAGCTATTCTATTTTCCTGTGAATTTTACAACTCACCAAGAAACAAGGAAAGGCTAAATTTAGTCCCGTCCAGAAGGCTTAGTCCAGTGCCGGGATTTAAATTCCACTTATCCCCTGAAGGCATGACTCAGAACTCCTTTCCTCCCTCCAGTCTCCTCAGAAGGATGGTCCTGAGTACAGAAGACAGGGCTGAGGCAACCATCCCAGCCCCTTACAGCTTCTGCTGTGGGACACTAGCTCCTGTTACCTCCAGAAGTTCCACTGAAGTCATACCTGGCTGTCTTTGCAGCCTGTGTACTGGTGTTACCTACTAGAGTCCAGTAATACCAGCCATTAGCTGAAGTTTAGAAATACCTTCCTAGCCACAAAGATTATTGTCCAGACTATTATTTTATTAAAGAAGGTGAGAAAATCAGTTTGAAACTGAGAGCTTATCAATGGCCTTTTTGTTTCTGTTAGCCATCAAACTTCCCTCCTGGAGGAGACAACCCTCATGCTTCATCTGTCTGCAGGCAAACAAGACATAAGGATCAGTTAAAAGACACATGGTATAGCAGTTTTTCTGTGTAATAAACCAACCATCCAGGGCTTACTGGTTTAGGACAGGAAGTTGACAAATTATGGTATGGTATGTTTTTAGAGGGTATTCAAGGAAAGTGTGGTTTTACATCCTAAAGATGTCTTTAAGAATGGAAAGGAAGAGGCCAGAAGCACAAGAATGGGCAGGCAGACAGCTCGGCTGGTCTTGACTGGTCAGTCATCCTCCATATTAGTGGCTGGCTACCTGGAAGTTGATCTGGAATGCCTTCAGCTGGGACAAACTCTTCCCCATCTTTGGCTTGCTCATCCTATGTAAGCTATTGTTACCTTGCTCCTTCCTGGTAGAGGTACTTCTCATGGAAAGTGAGAATGGGAAAGATCCCTGACTAGACTTAGATCTACACTTTCTCTTGAGATGTTCTCTTAACTAGAGACCCCAGTCTGGATTTTAGGGGGAGGGATAGACTTCATTTCTTGGGAAGTAATATGATAGAGTGGCTATAGGACACAGCAGATAGTTTTTGTAATCAATCCACTGCATATGGCTTGTTACTTCCAAGTAACTAAAAAGAGAACTTATTTATCTATTAACATTTTCCCTGATAGTTCTTGTGATTTCAACATGTATGTGTGTAGTATGAATTTTAATTGGATTTAGTGTGCATAGGACCTTCCATGCCTTCTTAAAAGAACTTTTGGATTCTCAAACTATTGGGCTAAGATTTTAAAATTTTGAAGCAGTACTGTCTTTTCAGTAAAACTTCTTCTTCCCATAGTCTGATTCTCCCACTTGAAGGAGAAGCAGGTTTATTTTGTTTTGTTTACAGGTATAACTGTAGCCTGTTTTTTCCTGACAATACCACTAACTTTTAAGCTCTGAGCTACAGCTCCAAGCTATTACCTATCTCTCACAAGGCTGCTGAGAAGCACCTTCTCTTAGGGATTTGCCTTTTGAATGTCTAAATTGGTACCCAGAAGAACCATCTGGAATTTTATCCTAACCAACTACAGATGAGTTTCCCACACTTTCCTAAACGTGAGCTCCCACCTGGGTTGACTCCCGTCATTAGCTGGTAGCCCCAAACCCCATAACTCACTTTGCTGCTATAGGAGGAAAGCAAAGGAAACCAGGAAGATCAACTTGACTCTTGGATTCCAAAGGCTCAGCCAGTTTGATGCCCCCTACTGTCATTTGAGGGCCTGACTCTTGTTGGCCACTTCCTACATCAAGGGATATACTTCCTGCTAAGAGACTCTAGGTTTGTATGTTTATTACTCTGGGTTGAAGCATCTATGTATCTTTTATGGTGTCTCCAAGATGCTTGAAGGAATATCTAGGTCACGGCAGCCACTGAATTTAAAACGTGGCTTAGGAATCAGCTACCAGTTGGCAAAATAGGAGAACTGAGGAAAGCCTCCTGGGAGGTGGTGGCTCACACTCAGCTGGAGAAGGGATGGGTTCTGGAGCATTCTTTCCAAACTCTAGTTATAAAAGTTAAGCCTCACCAAAGCCCTAAAAATGAAGCCTAGGATATAAATTCTTTGATGGTTTCTCTAAAAGTCTAGTGGGCATGGTGTGGTGCTGGGAACCCTCTGTTGTGGTTGGTAGGAGAGGAAGGCCAGGACCAGGATGAGAGGACTTACTCGGTGAGGCTGTGGACAGGGCACTGGAAACTATGCAGAAGCTGGTGGGCTTGAGAAATCAGTTTCAAGGTTGTAATGCAGATTATCTACCATATCACCCAAGCTCCAACTCCCAACCTTACCAACAGAAGCCCTACAAACATCCACTTACCCAGAATCCCTTGCAACTATTAGTGGCTATGAGAGCCTGTCTGCTAGGAACTTGAGGGGATGCTTTTGTGCTCTCCTTTCTTCTTTCACTTGCATGTAGATGTGAGGCTCAGAGGTGTTGTGTGTCTGTGGAGAGCACAAGCTACAAACATGGGCAGAAGTTTGCATCCTGGGGGTTTACCCTGGCCAGCCTTACCGACTGAACACATCCCTGGCCCTCTGTGTGAAAAGAGTGTGCTAGTCAAGTACTGGTTTGTTTCTCTTCTTTCCTTCCCATCCCTCCCTCTACTTCTTCCTCCTCCTATTCCTCCTGTTTCTCCTCCACCACCTCCTCTTTATCTTTTTTGCCTTACACAGTATATTATTCACAATGCAGTGTGTCTGAGTGCATGGACTCTGGACTTACAAGTGCTGAGTTCAAATCCCCAGTCTACCTCTTGGTTGGTGAGGATGAGATTTAATTTCTTTCTGGCTCATTTAGTTATTGGGAAAGCAATGGAGGGGACAGTCATACTTCACAGGACTGCTGTAAAGACAGAAGAGAAATCCAAGTGTTGACAGAGTGCCTGGTGCAGACAGAAGGCTCAGTAAGGAGCTGGCTGGACAGAGACAAGGATTCACTGTCAGCCATGGTGCTCAGAACAGGGAGGCTATGTTCCCTCCATGTGCACACCACCACTCTCCATCAGAACAGGGACAATGAGCCTGAATCAGGAGTGGACTGTGTGAGAAGGCAGCTGGCAGCCAGAGGCAAATCTGTCAGTCTGTTCTGTGCTGCCTTGCTGCCTTGGCCACAGTCACTGGGCTCCTGTGTGCTGCGTTCTCCTCTTTCTCTCTCTATTATGTAACGTATCACCACATCACATCTGTGTGTTTTGTTGATGCCATTTAAATTCTGTTGCTATTTAATACCAAGAACATCTGAAGGGAACATTTTGAGGGACTTGAAAAAATCCAATTGTTCTCTTGCTAATTGGGTTTATAGGAAATGGAGAGGGCAGTATTCAGAATAGAAGCTTTTAAATGAATCATGCTTGCTTTGCTGCAGAGGCAAAGGACAGGCTGATGGGGGAGCCCTGCTCAATCCCTCAGGAGGTGGTGGCACAGCCTGCTTTGGTTAGGAATGGCCCAGCTGTGTGTGCCAGGGAGCCCAGAACAACAGTAGCTCAAAACACTGGTACCACTTGCTTCTCATGAGAAATGTGAAGACAGCTCACAACTGGCAGAGATGTCCTCAGTCTCTCTGCTCTACCATTCTTGGGACATGACTTCCTCTTATGGAGAGAGAAGCTGCCAGACCACACTGTTCCTGGTCATGTTCATACTCCTTTCAAGCTGTTTTCCCAGGAGTCCCATGTCATATGCTTATTTCATGCCAGTGAGCTTTACTTAGTCACGTGACCACTGCAAGCTGTGTCGGAGACCAAGATACTTATTCTTTAGCTACCTTGGTGCCCATTTGCTGTAGGTTCTAGACTAGGGGAGGAGGGAAGATTATGGGCACTGGGGCTTACCCAGCAGATGCTGCAATACGTTTCTTGAGATGAATCACACCCTTGTCTCTGCTTTCTGGTATCTTTTTATTTTTATTTAATAATTTTATTTTTTGAGAACTGTATACATGAACACTGCATCTGTATCACTCCCCCGTCTTCAGTGCCCTCCACTCCTGCCCCCTGTTTTAAAATCCAAGACTTCTTCTTTAATATTATTGTTATGTGGGAGTCATATCAGAGCTCTGAGGCAGGGGAGTGCTACTGTAGAATGGAGTGCACTAAGAAAGTACATAACATAGAGAATTAGGAAAAAGAGCAGGACAGAGTTAGCTCTCAGAGGTAATCTGGGCTGGGACTGACTGTCTGGAACTGGGGAAGTCAGTATGGGGGTTGTCAGAATCACACTCATGCCTGATGATTTGCCAGAGTCCACAGAATATGTTATACTCACAGTGACTTTTGACTAGGGTAAAAGGTTAAAGATTAAAGTTTAAAATTAGTAAAGAAGGGAGCTCCCATAAGAATGTCCTACAGAAGCTAGGCAAGGGACATTGGCTGTCCTGTGCTGTGGTCGGAGCTGTATTCCTCCAGCTCCAATATGTGGCAACATCCATATCTCTGCTCAGCAGGGACTGTCCCTGAGCCTTGAGGTCTATCTAGGATATCCTTGGGATGGTTGATACATGAGTGTGAGCATGCGTGAGTGTGCAGTGCTTGAGTGACCAGTCCACACCTGCCCAGGCCAACTGATGCAGGGTGGCTCCAGGTGTGACGCTCAAGAACAAGGTGTTCAGGTACCATCTTCTCAAGAAAGATGTTCCAGGAGCTCAGAGGTCAAGGGTTCAGGCACAGATAACCTTTCACTTCCCCCTTGTCCACGACCACACCATGGAAGAACTAAGTATCAACTGTTCACCTAGAAAGTCACAGGAGGCAACTCAATGAGTTGACTTGTTCTGGCCAAGGCAGAGTCGATGTGAGAGGATTTTCTCCTGACACCCATCCAGCCCAGAAGTGGAGTGAAAGCATTGAATGGGACACATCCTGCCTTTGTATATCCCTCAGAGTAAATGGCTATGCGGCACTAGATACCAGAGCGATGGCTCAGTGGATGCTCAGGTCCCAGCACCCATATGAAAAAGCTGGGCATGTGCTGCACTTGCCTGGAGTCATGGCACTGGGGCCCTGAGGTTGGGGAGGGCAGATTGGAAGATCGCTGGGGCTTATGAGCCTGCCAGCTTAGTTCAGATTCAGTGAGAGACCCTGTCTCCAGGGAATGAGTTGGAGAGTGATAGAACAGGGCACTCAGTGTTGTCCTATGGCCTCTGTCATATGTGAATGTAAACAAGCCAGCATTACTGTCATCTGTAATGCTATCATGAGAGTTGGGTAAGTTATGAGCCTAAATCCCCTAAAATAGTTTAGCACGTGCCCTCCATTAGAGAAAACTATTGTTGACATTCTCTGTACCATAGAGATGCTTCTGGAAGTCTTTTACACCTGCAGAACCTTGTAGAGTTGACTGAGACTTGGCTGTTGACAAATACATGCTTGGCCAAGGCATACTCTCCTAAGAAGACCCTTCCGTCTGAGATGCCCAGGAAATCCAAAGCCTTCTGTCTCATCAGAAATGGAAATCTTATTTACACTCAGCCAAGCTCCCTTGGCCAATTTCTCATCCTGAGATCAGGAAGGAAAGGCTGTGATCCCCACATTCTTCCTTCCTGTCCTCTGACGAGGCGCACTCTCCAGCCTCTCTGCTGCTCAGAATGACCTCAGATAAACCATCCCCAGAGCTAATTCTGCCCAGTCCTCCAGAGGAAGAAGCCCCATTAGTGTTTGTTGGGTGTTCAGACAAATTCAGCCCTCAAAGGCAGAAGCCAAGAATTCTAGGTTTCCTGTGCCCTCATGGCCACCATTGAGTTGCATGATTTTGGAAAAGCCACCTGGTTCTGGCCCTCAACTTCCTCAACTCTAGAGGAAAGGCCGAGTGCTGGTCAAAGTTCCTTCTGCCTTCTGTACAAAAGTGGAGTGTGAATGTTTCAGGCCTTTCAGTCATAATAGTTAGACACACAATGGTGTGTGTGTGTGTGTGTGTGTGTGTGTGTGTGTGTGTGTGTGTGTATTCTCATTAATGTTACAGTATGTACCAATTGTCCTTTTAAATGCTTACTGGTTATCTCCTTCTGGGAAAGAACACAGTGTCAGCTCTCTCAGTCACTGAGCCTGATTTGCCATGTCTGAGCCAAGTGGGTTTTTCACAACTGAGGGAAACTTCTTAACTTGAAGAATGCCTGGAGACTGGAGAGCTGGCTTAGCGGTTAGGTGCACTGCTGCTCCTGCAGAGGACCCAGGTTCAGTTCACATCACCCAGATGGTGGCTCACAATTGTCTGTAACTCCAGTTCCAGGGGATCCAGTGTCCTCTTCTGACTTCTGTGAGCACCAGGCACTCATGCAGGCAAAACACTCAAGCACATCAAATAAAATAGCAAGACTGGTATACCATTGTGCTTGTGAGAATACACTCCATCTACACATCCTGCACCAGCCGCCAAGCTCCCAATCAGACACCAATGGACCAGTAAGTGGAAGGCAGTCTGACAGACAGGAAGTCTCCTTCCTAATAGAAGGACAAGGAAAGAGAGAGAGAGAGAGAGAGAGAGAGAGAGAGAGAGAGAGAGAGAGAAAGGAGGAGGAAGAGGAGGAGGAGGAGAAAAGGAAATAGGCCATGCCATTCCAGTGGGGTGTTGTGGAATATTTGTACACTGTGTGAAGATGTACTGCTGTGATTGGTGTAATAAAACCCTGAATGGCCAATAGCTAGGCAGGAGGTATAGGTGGGATTTCCAGGGAGAGAAAGGAAGAGGAGGAGGAATCTAGGCATGCAGGAAGATGGTGTG
>NC_050447.1:132385999-132520619 GCF_903995425.1 Onychomys torridus | reverse complement strand
TGGTTGTGAGAGAGAATACATAGAAAATTTTAAATGGGCAATCATTTTGGAAAATCTAGGAAGCTTCTTTTAAAAATTAAACATGCAGAGCATGGTGGCCCATGCTTTTAATCCCAGTACTCAGGAGGCAAAGGCAGGCAGTTCTCTGTGCATTCAAAACCAACCTGGTCTATATAGTGAGGTCACTCTGGGCTACATAGTGAGACCATGTCTCCAAAGAGGAAGAGGAGAAGGAGGGGAAAGAAAAGAAAACAGCTAAATGCAAGATCCAGCTGTTCCATTCCTAAATATTTACCCTGGAGAGATCTGAGTGAGTGTGTTCATAGCATTCCTATTTGTAAGAACCAAAGACCAGAGAAAGGTTGTGTGTCCTCCTGAGAGCTGACTACAAGGTAAACATGTAATATACCCATAGAGTGGAAACCAGACAATTATACTGGTTGTGTTTGGAAAGAAGGAGTATTAATATAATATTCTCCCACTACAGACTTCTAGGGTTACAATGCCAGACTCTTGATGAGGGCATGGGGTTAGGTAAAGGGCGGTGTCCAGCATGTCACTGGAGGGAGTCTTCAGAAGCCAGGCTCTGGTCAGCATTTACTATGCCTAAGTTTTGGGGACCTAGCTTGGCCCAGTGGAGACTATGCCTCTTGGCATTGACCTAGGTCTCAGAATCCAACTCATGCAAGCAGGGAATGGGGTCACTCATTTGTTTCAGGCCCACCCTAAACTATCCAAATGCTTCTGTGTTCTCAATCTCAGAATTACAGCCTTCCCATGGGTTGATCTGGGATAGTCTGCCCAGGGCATGCTGCTCTAGTCAGGGGGAAGATCTTGTGTCCTTCATCAACTTCAAACTCAAGAGCTATTTTGAGAGTGGTGAATAATAAGGTTGAGATTGATTGGCTTATTTTTGACTCCTATGATTAGAAGTCTTGTAGAGCAATAGATTATGCGGCAATGAGAATTCTGGGTATTGGTGCCATACCTTGTGACATCGAGAAATCAGAGCACAGCCTTGAGGATGGGCCCATGGCTCAGTGGGTGAAGTGTCCACAGCACAGGCCTGAGGACCTGACACTGATATAGAAAGACAAGCCTGAAAACCTATTGCTGTGGGAGCAGAGACAGGAAGATCTCTGGAGCTCACTGGTTGGCCAGTGTGGCTAACAGGTGAACTCTGTTCAATGAGAGACCCTGCCTTGAAGGATAATATGGAGAGTGAGAGTGGAAAACACCTGATGTTAGCATCTGGCCTCCACACACAACTAGACACACACACACACACACACACACACACACACACACACACACACAGAGAGAGAGAGAGAGAGAGAGAGAGAGAGAGAGAGAGAGAGAGAGAGCGAGCAGAGGCCTCCTGCATGGTTACTGTCTTTTTGCAGTTTAGTCAGAGAGGCTCTCCAGTGATGGGAACTGATACCATACCTTTTCCAAAATGTCAGGCTAAACGCTTTGCCAAAAGTAGGATATCAGTAAATTTCTGACATATGGAAGTTATTCTAATACAGCTCCCATGCGCATACATGCTCACACATGCACATATCCATCTCTATAGTGTTAGGGCCTTGATAGTTTTAAAATATAACTTCAAGGGCAAATAGGGACACTTCTCAGCACTGTTCATGGGTTACCAGGTTATCAGAATTTAGTTTGAATATTCTGGGAACTGCCTCCACTCAGTGGAAAGGAGGGCATAGGACTCTCGGGGTGTAACAATCCAGTTGCAGGAGGGTCAGGTCATGTTCTCCAGTGGAGATTATAAATTGAGATTATAAAACACAAATCTATATACAAGATATCCTGGTCTCTAGTCAAAAGTCCAGCATCATGTGCTTCTCAGTCACACTTCATTCTTATAGATGTTCCCAGGAGCCATGGTGCTAAAAGCTGTTTACTTGATCAAACCTGGAATTTATTTCTTGGTGTTTTTTCTACCTCATCACTACTTACTGAGGTTAGGAAAAAGTATTTCTATGAGGGGCTTCCAGAAGTCTCCTCTGAAAGTGGGAGCCAATAAAAAGAGTCTGAGTTTCAGAAAAATGATGGCAGTACAGCCTGTGGGGGAAAAATATCTTCCTTCTCCAGGAGCGAAATAAACACATGACTGGGTAGCATCTCAGGAGGACTTGGGGAATGAGAAATCCAACCAACTAGCTAAATGGACATAAAAAATTTGCATTGCCCAGAAACCATTCCTATACCCACTCTGTAGACAATTTTCTAAATGGTCTTACTAAATAAAAAACATGGAGCCAGAAATTTGGGTTCAAGCCTTAGAGACCAGGGAAATACAGGAAGCCACCAGCTAACCTGACCTCACCAATTCACAGCTTCCAGGTAGCATAACTTCCTATCTACCCAGGCTTATATGCCTTGCTTTTCTGCCCTCTTACTGGCTCTTAGCCCAGCTACCTCACTTCTTCCTACACAGCTCTGTCACTGTCTGCCTGTCTATACAGACCTCCAGGTCTCTATAGTTGGTACTGGGATTAAAGGCTCCTGTCACCACACTTGACTCTGTTCCCTAGTGTAGCCTTGAACACCCAGAGATGCTGCCTGCTAGGATTAAGGGCCTGTGCTGCCTGACTTCTTTGTTTACTTAAAATGGCTGGCCTTTACCCCCTGATCTCCAGGCAAGCTTTATCACCACACTTTAGCACAAATAAAATATCACTACACCACTCCCAACAGTTCTCAGCACCATTCTATACTGGATTTCATCCTCATTGATGAGCTGACTTCCATCTAGTCTTTGGCAATGGGAAAATGTGAGTTACAGTGGTCAAATGACTCACCCATGCTGAAAAGCTGACTCAAGGTTGAGAACCTCTGTCATGGGAGGAGGAAGCAGACTATGTTCTTGAAATGAAGGTCATGACAGCTATATGTTGAGGAAGGTGGGACAGGCTGAGCCCGCACAGAGGGGTGAGCACAAGCCCTAAGGGTGTTTTAGACAGGCAAAGTATTTACATCGTGACCATCAGATGAAAGAGGGTCACTGGAGAGTTTAAACAGGTGTGTGTACACATGTGTATATTGTTTTGTGTAATGTGTTATATATGTTTGTATTGTGTAGTATTGTATGTGTTGTGTTGGTGTGTATATGTGTATATGTGTGTGCATGCATGTGTGTATTTGTGTGTATTATGGTGCATGTGTACATGTGTATGTGTGTTTGTGTGTATTATGTGTCTGTGTATATGGGTGTGTGCATGTGTGTGTGTGTGTGTGTGTGTGTGTGTGTGTGTGTGTGTGTGTGTGTGTGTGTGTGATTCTATTTATTCTAAGGGAATTGGTGACACTGAGGACTGCACATGGATAGGGAGATGAGCAGGAGAGCTCCTGGGGTCACTGTGATGAGGGGCAGTAGTGCTAAAAACAGGAGTGGAGGTGATAATGGATAGATGGATGTCTAAGAAGCAATGGGTTGGATGTGGACACAGCCAGGGAGTGTCAAGGATGATTTCCAAATTCTGTACTTTTGGAAGAATGAAATTATCATCTAGCGAGAGAGGCAGGTGCAAAGGGTTTCTCTGGGCTCAGTCTCTTCCCATTTTATCTGAGACCAGCAGGCCTTGCTGCACTGGCAGAACTGGTGTGCGCATGTATGGCTGATGGAAGTAAGGGCTGTGCAGTCCAGCCGTGTGGAGCTTTTTCATCTGGTATGCCTGCCTCCCTGTGTGGCCTTCCTCTTCTTGCTTGTCGTTTTATAATTCAGCGTGGCTGTTCCCACTCCTCTCTAGCATCTAAATTTTAAGTAGTAAAGAGGATTCAGAGCAAGAGCTTTACCCTAACAGACATTTCCTTTCCTTGGGATTTTTGCTGTCTTTGTAGTGGCCTGGGCTTCTGGATAATGGAGTCCTGGAAAGCTGGTGTGTCAGCTTCCAGCCTCTGCAGGTAGAGGAAGACTAAGGATGGCAAACACAGCTTTTGGGACCAGCCTGTGACTACCAGAATCACACAGAGCCTGGGGTGCCTTGTGTTATCCACATAGAGTGTCAGGACCTGAGATGTCCTTTTTTTCTCATACAGGGAACAACGTGCTGATTAAATTAGACCGAATCCCATGTCTTCTCCATCCTACAGTGCAAGAGAAATAGAACAGTGACTGAAAATTTCATTAGCTCAAGGGATGATTTCTTCCCTTTAGACTTTGTTTTTATTTTAAATTATATGTATGTGTATTTAAAATTATATGCACATGAGTGCAGCAACTTGTCAGAGGTGTTAGATTCTATGGAGCTGGCATTGTAGGTGGTTGAAAGCCATCTAACATGGGTGCTGGGAATTGAACTTGGATCTTCTGCAAGAACGATATACAGCTCCTACCCACTGAGCCATCTCCCCAGCCCTGTAATGGATAATTTTTTAATATCAAATGGTGGGTATCTTACTTGCTGTTTTAGTACTGTGAAGAGACACCATGACCAAGGCAACTTTTAGAAAAAAGCATTTAATAAGGGGGCTCAATTACTGTTTCAGAAGATTAGTCAGTCCAAATCATCATGGTGGGAAGCATGGTGGTAGGCAGGCATGGCACTGAAGCAGTAGCTTCATCCTGATCTGTAGCCTCAAGACAGAGAGACTGAGTCTGGCATAGGCTCTTGAAACCTCAACATCCACCCTGAGTGACACCCCTCCTCCAACAAGGCCACACCTCCTAATCCTTCCTAAACAGTTCCACCAACTGTGGACCAAACATTCAAATATATGGGCCTATGGGAGCCATTCTCATCCAAACCATCACAGTGTGTTATTGGAGAAGGCCACTAAGGTGATTTTAAAAAGGGACACAACAGTTTGGGATGGTTGTGCTTGAAATGTCAGAGACTGGTCCTCATGACCTCATGAACTTGCAGAGATAGAATTGCTGGGGCCACAGCACTGTCAACATATACATCTTAATATTGACAATAGCTTTCTCAGTCTACAGGCTAGGTCTCAATTCTCCCTGCCTGTTCTTTCCCCAAGAGGAGGGAGTGAAGACAATGGTGATGCCAGATCACGGAGATTGTGACTAACAAAGGAGGACTCTGGGAGGTTCTCTGGGTAGAGCAGAGGATGGGCTCAATGCCCGGCAGTAGCAAAGGGGAATTTGTAGGAGAAACATAATCTAAATTCAGGAGAACAGTTGGCTGTCGACATGGGAACCATTAACTTTATAGTTTCAAATGAAGTGTGAAGGGGACTCATTTAAAACTTAATGTTACACAGTCTTCAAAAGGCTTGTATTCCAGGAAGCAGGTAGTGATGTCTAAAAAACATAGGGTATCAGTTAAAATATTAAGGCAACTCCACGTAGGTAAAAGGGAGGTTTATTTTGTGGGGTAGCTTACAAGTGAAGGAAAGGATAGGTTATAGGGTCTGGGAAAGGTGTAGTGCATTCTGGTGGTGGTGTTCTCTGAAGAACTCTGCTCAGTCTACCTCCAGCATCCAGGGTCCAGGAACCAAGAGAGCTGCCGAATCTGGATCTTGGGTCTTCAGCGTTCTCTCTCAGCCCCACCTTATAGGCATGACAGTTACTGAAACCTCAATGGGGGTTGGAACTTCCAGATCAACGCTGGAATGGCTACCCACTACATAAGGGGATCTAGATGTGGTGGTAGCAAGTGTGATATGGATAATCATAACAACTGGCAGTAGTGTAGTGATTGGAGGGCACATCCCAGAACCCTTGAAATCCTTGTCCCACCCCTTAGTGGCTGTGGGAGCTCAGAAGGGTTGCTAAGTTCCCCTGAACTTTACACAGGGAACACTACTTATTTCCCAGGCTGTTGTGTGGATTGAATGATCAATAAATAGGCTAATGCGTACAAGGCATTTGGAAGGGTGTGCTTAACTCTGCTACCGATGTCAATTGTTACTGTTATTGTATGAGAGGCAGGACATGAAGCAAAACATAACGTATTTTTGGATGGTGAAGGAAAGGCAGGTTTGACAGGACAAGTGTATGATTTTTAATTTAATACCAAATGCTCCTAAGAAGTTGGATTAAAGTTTGATAAGGTAGAGCCCTAAGGTCTTGGCTTCTTAAGCTACTTCCCTTCCACTTTTCTCTCAGACAGAGACAGAGCATGTCTCTCTCTCCAAGGTCAAGGTAATGGGGACGAGTCAACACTGTGCAGAAACAGCCATGTACTGTATAAAGAGCGCCTTCCTGAATTTGGATGGCATTATGGTACTAGATAGAATAATTTACGTGGACCAGTAGTTATCATCATGACAAATTTAGAGCATTGAACCAACTTTCTGGCCATAAGAGTTAAGTGGAGATCTAGGAGCCCAGAGCTGAACTACACCCACCAAGGCAGGTGAACATTTCACAGATCCTTCTCAGTTTTGTTACAGTAATCAACTTATGTAGTTGGAGACCTTCTCTCCAGGTGCCACCAAGCCCTGTTAGTCCAACAACCCACTTGTAAAATAAACCCACGTTTATATTATTTAAACTGCTTGGCCATTAGCTCAGGCCTATCATTGTCTAGCTCTTACTCTTATATTTAGCCCATTTCTATTAATCTGTACTTTGCCACATGGCTCATGGCTTACCAGTACCTTATTTCTTTCTTGTCATAGTGGCGGCTGGCTGTGTCTCTCTCTCTCTGCCTTCCATTTCCCAGAATTCTCTTCTCTCTTGTCCCGCCTATACTTCCTGCCTGGCTACTGGCCAATGAGCATTTTATTTATACAGAGCAATATCCAGGGCACTTCCCCTTTTCTTTTTTGTTAAAAAAGGAAGGTTAACTTTCATATAGTAAAATTACATATAACAAAACAATTATCAAGAAAGGATTACAGTTACAATATTAAAGAACATATCCTATCTATCTTATATTTGTGAGTCTAAGGTTTTATATCTAACTTATCTTTTATCATAACTGAGGAAATTATAACTATCTAGTATTCAACCACATCAAAGACCTCAGAAGGATATAATATTACCTGAGAAACAGGAGAAGGATGCAAGCAACTTTCAGGAGCCTTGCAGGGTAGACAGAGACAGCTGGCAGCCTGGACAGTCACCTAATGTTCCTTTGTAAAGTTGGGGCATTTGTCTTCAGCCCATAGGGTTAGAGTCTCTCTGTCTGCCAGCTACCGCCATGACAAGAAAGATGTAAGGTATTGGTAAGCCACGAGCCACGTGGCAACTTATAGATTAATAGAAATGGGTTAATTTAAGATAGAAGAAGTAGATAACAAGAAGCCTGCCACAGCCATACAGTTTGTAAACAATCTAAGTTTCTGTGTCTTTACTTGGTTGGGTCTGAGTGTCTATGGGCCTGGCAGGTGAGAGATTTGTCCTGGCTGTGGGCCAGGCAGGAAAACTCTAACTACAAATGGCGCCCAATGTGTTGGCAAGAGTTTCCACCTAAAACCTGACAAAAAAGATTCTAAAATGGAGTTAAAAACAGCTTCCTAGTTGTCTCTCTCAAGTTAGCGGCAGCCTGCAGGTTTGAGCTACTATGGCGGGTTCTTGGCTTATGCGTCTGACCTGCAGTGTGGCGGGAATGAGGAATCTACAAGCAGCACTTTACTCTGCATAGTGGATTTAGCCTTTGCTAGTTAAAATAAAGTTTCTGGGCTATGCACTGCTTTGATAGAACTGCTTCTGATAGTTGATGGTACACATGGCTCCAGACCCAGAGCTGGTGGTAAACTGTACCACCGCCATGTTGGGAAGCTGAGGTGGGCGGAGCCAGGAGCCAGAAGCCACAGCGGCATTTCAGTTTTACAAAGATGGATATTACACAGAGAATCTGGTTTATGTTGTCTTTGGGATTTTTAACTACAGAAAAAGATTTGATCGTAAAAGCTGTTGTGTTAAACAAATATGTAAATTTTAAAGGTACCTTGACTTCAAAATTTGGATCTAAGGATATGTTGCTTTGGAAAAGAGTCTCTGCTTTTGTTTCCACAGAAAGCCAGAGGCTATGGATTGTTCCAGATTAAGATACATCAGGTTTGATCAGCCAAGACCACCTGAAAGGTCTCTGATGACACCAAGGCCCAGATGATCCAACATCCAGAATGGTTTCAAGGCAACTGGCTCAGAGGTTCACCCTCATGGACTACTCCATAATCCTAAAGTTTTCTTTATGTCCCCATAAGATACAGCACCCCCCTCCAGCAGGAAGTAGTAAGAAAAACTATGCCCAATTTCCCAAAATTATCAAACTGGCTTTGGAGATGGAATTGGCTCACTCCTTCTCTAAACCCAGACATATTGCTAAAAAAAAAAACAAAAAGGTTAAGAGATTTTTGTGTCCCAAATCAGAAGAGCCCTCTGGTGCGGGACATAAAAAAACCAATATTTTTATTTAAAGCAGGTTGATTATAAATGCAATCTCTTTCTAAAGAAGAAAAGGGGATATGATATAGATATAATAGGATGAAAGGGTAGATTAAGGAACTTACTTCTAAAGAGCAACAACTTGTTTAAAATGTTTTACATTGGTATAGATTTTAGTCTCTTGATACAAACTTAAAGTTAATTTTGTTATACTGTGTGTATATTTCTACTCTTGTATAAGGTATTATGTTTGTATAGCTCATTTTAAATTGTAATGGATAATTAAAAATAGATTAATAATTAGTCATCTATGACAATCATACTCATAGCCATGTTAGTTAAGTCTTCTAGATATACATAGAGATATTTGAGATAGATAGATAATCTTCAAATACTTCAAAGACCTACAGAATATGGCATTTAAAATACTTTTAAAATTTAGACTTTTTGGACAGTGAGACATGTCTGCTCCTGGCAGCACCGATTTACTTCAGAGAGGAGGATGGGCATTGAAGACACTTCATATGGAATTTATCTTCACCTTGGCAAAAATAGCCATTTGGGCAAGAAACTGTTCTTGCCTGGACTGCTTCATCAACTGGATCCATAGAAAGGTGACCACTGAACTTTGCTTGACAAAATAGTCCTTCAGGTTCCTGCTTCGCAGAGGAAACTGCCAGACATTCTATAGGACACTAAAAAAAGTGACCAAGAGACTCTAGCCCTGTGGGCTGAAGACAAATGCCCCAACTTTACAAAGGAACATTAGGTGACTGTCCAGGCTGCCAGCTGTCTCTGTCTACCCTGCAAGACTCCTAAAAGTTGCTTGCATCCTTCTCCCGGTTCTCAGTTAATATTATATCCTTCTGAGGTCTTTGATGTGGTTGAAGACTAGATAGTTGTAATTTCCTCAATTATGATAAAAGATAAATTAGATATAAAACCTTAGACTCACAAATATAAGATAGATAGGATATGTTCTTTAATATTGTAACTGTAATTCTTGCTTGATAATTGTTTTGTTATATGTAATTTTACTATGTAAAAGTTAAAACCTTCCTTAAAAAAAAAAAAAAAGAAAAGGGGAAGTGCTGTGGATATCACTCTGTGTAAATAAAATGCTGTTTGGCCAGTGGCCAGGCAGGAAGTATAGGCGGGAAAGAGAGAAGAGAATTCTGGGAGGAGGAAGGCTGGGGCAGAGAGAGACGCTGCCAGCCGCCGCCGCCGCCATGACGAGGAAGATATAAGGTATTGGTAAGCCACAAGCCATGTGGCAAAGTATAAATTAATAGAAATGGGTTAATTTAAGATAGAAGAAGTAGATAACAAGAAGCCTGCCACGGCCATACAGTTTGTAAATAATGTAAGTCTCTGTGTGTTTACTTGGTTAGTTCTGAGCGTCTATGGGCCTGGTGGGTGAGAGAGATTTGTCCTGACTATGGGCCAGGCAGGAAAACTCTAACTACAAACTTAGCTAAAAAACACTAGTTCTCCAAATCCTAGAACTGAAGTCACATTTGTAGAACTGGATTTCCCTCTATCTTCTTCAAAGCAGAATGTTCTAAAACCATATAGAAGAGAGACTGCCTTTTATAAATACTGAGGACCTGTCAGGGATAAGAGGGACAGGGAAGGCTTCCTGAGGAGCCTGCATTTCATCCAGTGCAGTGGGGTGGGCTAGTCTCCTACCTCTGGCTCCTCACCCCAGTGCATTTTCCCATCTGTTTCATGTAAGTGACTCAAATTCCCAGAAGTCATTCAGATTATCTGTGGGTACTTTGCTTTCATCTGGCCTGAAGGTGGGTGGTTAAACAGAGTGGAGAGGATGCTAGGCTCCTCCCTCAATCTCTGAGCTCCCTGCATTTCTGACCTTATTCTATACCAGGGGGAAATAGCCACAGTAAATTGCAAAGATTATTCAGTTTCTGCTCACTTTAAGTGCCTTGAAGGGAGACGGCACTCATGACTTCTCAGGATAAAGGGATGCATTCTGTTACAGATAAAGTGCTGGGTGAGAGGTTCCAGGTCCAGCCAGGGGAATGACAATGCTGTGGTCCTCTTCCTCCTTGGCAGGAGCACCTCTGTGCCACTGAATGCACAGTGTGAGTGGGGGAGACCTGAGCAAACTTGCCGAAAGAATGACAGGACTATAAAGATGTCTTTCAAGGGACACGGTCACTTATCAATGCTAACCAGAATGGCCTGAATGTGGGACTTTGTCATCTTTTTACCCTTCCCCCAGTTTGGCTGATGCTTTTAAATGAATTTGTGGAATTTGCTGGTTGGATTGGATAGTTTTCTGTGTGCTCTTGGAAAAGAACCTCTTCAGTTTGCAGCTATCCTGATTGGATACCAGTGCTGTTTTTGACGCTTGGGTCATAAATTGGCCAGACTGATTAGGATCCTGAAACCCTCAGGGCTGTGATGGAGACCACCCACAGTTCCATCTCAGTGGTGTTCGGCTCTATATAAAGAGAGGAGGAGAAAAGGAGATGGGAAAGAAGGCAGGCAGACTGTAAATTGTAGAACATTTCAAGTAGAAATTCTGTAAGTAATGGGAACATAACTGGTGGAAGGAGAAATCATCCCATCCTACCCCGAGAACACTGCTCCTGTAGACACTTCTTACACTGTGGGCAGCGTGATGCATCCAGGGTCCTTCGGCCATGGGTCTTTAAATGTTTCTAAAATGAGTGACTTTGAAATGAAATCTTCCTGTGCAGAAAAGGTGGCTCCTGTCCTACCCTGCTTGTTTCCTTTAGCTTCAGTAAGTACCCACATTGGCTTGAGTGGAAGTTCGCGTTCCCTCTGTCATCTTCCTCACTCACCCCCTCACTGGCTGGCTAGGATTCTCAAGGCACACGAACCACAACCAGCTCTTCAACCCATCCGACCAGGTAGTCCTGCTTCATGGGCACAAATGCGGAGGCTGTTTGTGCTCAGTATGAACAAAAGAATGAAAACAGGATGGGGTTAATGCACCACATTTCATGTCTTAAAATGCATTGATAACTTAGACTTCATGCATTCCCACAGAATCTTTGAAATAGAAATAAAAGAAACAAAAGTAATTAAACTCATTTAGCAAGGATAAAAAGTTTGAGGTGCTGTCAAGTACAGAGAGAAGCCAGCCTAATAATAGCTGATGCTAATTTTAGTAGTAGGTTCCCTGGCAATCAAAACTTTAATGCAGGGAGGGACTGAACCTTGACACCTAGAAGAACACACCTGGGTTCATCTGGAGGCGAGCTCTCCCCTTGCATCTCTGACACTACTGGGGTCTCTTTATATCCCTGACACTCTCCTGGGGTTTATTCTGTGGATCCTGTAAACAGGTAAGGACTAACAAGTCTGTTGGCAGACTTTTTAAAAGCTGTTTTCTTCAGATGTCTGTGTCTCATAGCATGGAAAGGGTCTGGCTGGTTAGAACAGGAGAACTAAAATGCTTTGCAGCTGCACCCTCCACACCAGAGGCAAAGGCCTGTGCCTCACACCCAGAAGCTCAGCATTGGTCTACTTTGTCTCTGACCTTCAAGGGTTCACCATGTGCTTTTTCTTCAAAAGCAAACTGCCATGTCTCTATGCTTCCATTGTCTGGTTTGCATAGTCTTTCTGCTGACCCAACTAGGAACAGCCGCCCTGGTAGTGCTGTCTCTAGACCAAATCCTGTGAATGTCTTCAGTGTCCTTATGGAGCCTGGTCTTTTCTACAGTCTTACAGGTGGTGAGAGTCAAGCTTTTGGAGATACCCTCAGAATTAGGCATCACTCCATTTCAGCAGCCAAAAACAAAACTGATGCTGGCAATTTTCAGCATCCAATGAAGGTGTTCCTCATCATTAATGTCTAGAGAATCTTGTTTCTAACATTCTATGGAGTGCAATGGCATCACAGATGAGTGGCACTGGATACCCTAACTTTAAAGGTACTAATTTGATGACAGCAATAAATTAATCTCAGGGTTGTGGGTTCAGACCCCACATTGGACATCAGATATAAAATCAATCTTGAAAGGTCTTATAATAAAAAAATCAAGGAGCCATATATTGGGGTGATAGCTGAGAGATCAGAGAGACAGAACAAGCCACAGCCAACCTCACATCGCCAATTCTCAGCCAATCCTGTTTCTATGAATCCTCAGACTCAACTTTATTTTTTTCTGAGACAGAATTTCTCTGTGAAACAGTCCTGGCTGTGCTAGAACTCACTCTATACACCAGAACTCACAGAGATTCACCTGCCTCTGCCTCCCAAGTGCTGGGATTAAAGGTGTGTGCCACCATGCTTGGCTCTGTTCTCAGTGTGGACTTGAACTCACAGAGATTCACACAGATCTCTGCCTCCCGAGTGATATGATTAACAATGTGTGTGCTGCCACTGCCTGGCCTCTATCCTCTATGTCTAATTTAGTGGCTGGCTCTGTTCTCGTTCTCTCTCTCTCTCTCTCTCTCTCTCTCTCTCTCTCTCTCTCTCTCTCTCTCCCTCCCTCCCTTCTTCCCTCCCTCCCTCCCTCCCTTCTTCCCTCCCTCCCTCCCTCCCTCCCTGAGATAGAGTTTCTCTGTGTAGCTTTGTGCTTTTCTTGGATCTTGCTCTGTAGCCCAGGCTGGCCTTAAACTCAGAGACCTGCCTGCTTCTGCCACCACCGCCCTGCATGGCTCTGTTCTCTTATTCCCAGATAAGTTTATTAGGATGCAGAATATATTGGGAGACACAATAGACTCTGGCCCAGAGCCACCCATGCAGCAGGCATAGAAGCCAGATATCAAATGTCAACTGTCATTTAAGACTGGCAGAACATCTTACTTGCAAGGCACCACTGGCCCAATTAGCAGGGGACAGAAGAAGAAAATGATCCCAGGATGAAGACACCTGCCAATAGTCACCAGAGCATATGGGAATTACTGATATTCAGAACTTGATGAATACCAAGAGTTTTCAGCTTAAAATAATCTTCCTGATGATGTGCAGTTACTGGAGGGCTCCCAAAATGCCACAGAGAAAAATTAGATGCAAGCAAAAAATAAATAAATAATAAAAAAATTAAAAAGCTCTGAGATTCAGCCTTTAGTCTATGGAACACAGTCCAATGCACTGTGAAGAGACAAGGGGCCCAGCTATCTGTTTACCCATGCCAGCTGCCCTTGGAAAAAACTCCTGTCCATGATTTCTGTACCTGTGAGGAGAAGATTTGCTAATGTTATCTATATTCTTTGCATTTGCCAAGGACCTGGGAGCCTTTTATGGGAGAGTTTGAATTCTAGAAGGTTCAGTTTTATCACAAACCACCAAAAAGGCCTTCAGCAACTTGCAGACCAACAACTCTAACGCTGGCACCAGAGACAGACAAAGAAACACCCTGACCAAGGAAGCCTATAATCCAACCCCTCTTCCTATCAGGTCACGCCTGTCATTTCTCAGGAACCTGTGAGGTTGTGTCCACCAGGAAGAGCCACTTCTCTATTGACAGGTTCCTGTGGTGCATACCAAAGCCACCTGGCCCCAAAGCCCCCTCCCAGCTAGCCTAAACTAGCTCTTCCAGTTCACTGAGTTCCCTTGCCCTGCCCCACCCCCATCCCTGGCCTTCTCTTTTTTCCCTGGTATCACGCCTTTCTTTGCTCCTAAGAAAGACAGCTCTGGGCCTTGCCAGTCTGCACCTCTCCTCTCTGCCCCAGAGAAGTAGCCATGGCTGCTTTGGATTTACCCAAAGGCCTCTAGCTATTTTCTCTCTCCTATCTAAAATGAACCTTCCCATCCATAGATCGGTCAGGTTGGTGGCTTCTCTTGGCCCTTGCTTACACTGCCCATCTATTATCATCTTTCTCCTTGAAATAGGAGTTAACCTGGGTAGCAAGTTTAGTATAACTCCAATTTCTGAGATTTCTTCAATGACAAATATCTTCAGGTTAAAAAAAAAAGAATAATAACCACCAGGTCTGGGTGGATGCACTCTGTAGTGACATGTCTGGCTCTCCTATACTCATCTGCTCTAATTGAATCAGAGTCCCAGAGTCCTTGAACTCTGTTTCCCATTTAACCTCAAGACCTTATTGGCAAGTAAGATGCTTCTAGAAGAGGCTTTTAGTTGATGGTGACTTCCTGAGTGACAGCCCCCCTTTAAAGAGCTCAGAGGCCAAAACCACAGGAGTGCTGGGAGGTCACCAGCCAATCTTTGAATTATTAACACATGTTTAACAATTAAAGAAAGACATATTGATAGGTTATTGAGGCAATTAATTATTTAGTTGTACAAAGTACAGAGTGGGAAATAAAATATTAAAATGTAGTGGGGATGGATCTTGGTCTATAAAGGCAGGCAGGCATGAAATTCTAGTCATAAAACTTTATTTGCCTGAGATAAAAATCAAATTTGATTGCAATTCCTGCTTCCACTTGGCTGGTACAAAATAAAATCCCAAAGAACGTAAGTTTCTTCCAGCACAGAAAGCTTGGAGGCCCCTTGAAATGTTAGAAATGGCAGTGGAGATGAGTCTTGCCAAAACAAGACCAAGTTCACCCATGACAAACCATCCCACCCCTCTTCCTGAAGTACGTCGAGGACCTTCTGCCCAGACATCTAGGGTTCATTCCCACCTAAGAGCTGGCCAAGTCTGTGGGGCTATTTCTGCTTTCCAGTATTGGGCGATCAGCCATTAACACTATAGTGGAAATGAAAAGGACAGTGTGACATGTAAAGAATTTCTAAGTAGCAACTGGGATCTTGTAGGTGGAAGTTTTCCTGTCCTACAGCTGCTCTCAAATAATCACTCAGCGGCTTAATATTAATTCAAATGCTCGGCCAATAGCTCAGGCTTATCAGTAACTAACTCTTACACTTTAAGTTAACCCATATTCCCTATTTATGCTCAGCCACAGGCGGCACCTTTATTAGCATGGCACGTTCATCTGCTCTCTCTGTGTCTGGCTGGTGACCCCGGACTCCACCCTTCCTCATCCTAGCATTCTCAGTTTGGCTGTCCTACCTGACTTTATCCTGTTCAGCTACTGGCCAGTCAGCTTGTTTATTAAACCAATTGTAGCAACATATATTCACACAGTGAAAAGAAGGATTATTCCTCTGCAGAATCAACTGTTGCAGAATGTTGTGCCTTAATGGCTGACTGTGACCATGGACTGCCTTGGCTTTGTATGGCTGAAAGTCTGGAGAAATTTCTAGAAGGTCTACATGGTTATGACAATTGAAATACAAAGAAAACTGCTTGAACCCCTAAGCTTGGAATGATCTCCAATCCCTTTCTCCCTTTATTAAAATTCTCTGGTTGTGAGGGATTTATTCTGTAGCCCTTGGAAAAAAGTAGATAGAGAATTCTTATAGTACCACTTGAGGAACATGCCTCCCTACCTCTTCACCAGACTGGGACACTTGTTATACCTTTTAAAAACTTCTCCCTACATCCCTTCATCTACCTCAGAGCCAAGTAAATGGAAAATGCTCAGTGATTTGAGTGATTAACAATCCATTCAAAGCTACATTTTTGTCATAAAGATTTTCTCAGTGGTACAAGGGGTCTTCAATGTAGAGAGCATTGGTGTCTTGTGCCACTCACTCATTTGTCGCTGAATGCAAAATGCCTTCTATTCCTGGTGTCTCAACATAAGTGTTCTGTAAGACTGCTGGCACTCTGTATCCTGGAGGCTAGAGGAAGGCCACAGGAGCACTCTGTATGTCCTGGAAGACAGAGAAAGGCCACAGAGAGAAGCTATGATCTTAGTAGGAAGATGGACAGTGTTTATGGAGAGCTGCCTTCCTTAGAAATTTACAACAGTCTCTTGCAAAGGTCCTGTGGCTGTGGTAGAAGGCTCCTTGCTGGGATTTACTTGTAGGCATTCCTGCTATTGAAACCATGTGTGTGTTTCTGGGAGAAAACAAGGGACTTTTTTTTCTGTGTTTCAAATTCAATAGGGCTTCTGGAGAAAGAGATTAGAGGCAAGCATTCAGAAACTGTTGTGAGTGATCCACCAGAGAAGACCTCTGGGACATGAGTTCAAGCCAATAGAAAGTCTATATTAGCAACTACAGTGGGTGTTCAGGACTCCAGTGTCATCCCAAGCCTTTCTGGGGTGAGTTTATAAGTACAGTGTCCACGCCCTGGGTTGACACACCTCAGTTAGCAACAACAGTTAACAGAAGGAGAACTACAGGAGACTGAAAGCAAAGGCAGTGCTGAAAAGTTTCTGCACCCAATAAGCCCTCTGCCGGTGAAAACTCCAAATCAGACCAGACTAAACCCAATAAGCCCCTCTGCCAACGAAAACTCCAAATCAGACCAGACTAAACCAAATTAAGAAAAAGTGCAGGTTTAATAGGCAAAATGCTCCTGGATGACTTTCTGGTCCTCCAGTGAGGAGATGGGGAAGAGAGACCGAAAAACTACTCGTCTGTTTTCTGGGAGGCAGTTTAAATACCCTGTAGGAGTTGTCTTGAGCATCTCTGGGGGAAAAGCCATGTTTAGCAGTCTTTCTGAGACAAGGCAGGGTTTGGGGAGATATAGGGGAGGGGGCTGAGGTGGAGCTTCCACCAGAACATTCTAGACTCTTTGAGTATATGGATGCCAGTTCATGTCTGGCTGCTTCCTGTGGGAATGGGATGATGTGGGGAAGTGGAGTCAGGAGTCAGTGGGTTCACACAGCAGCATCCAGCTAACTGCCATCCTGAAGACCTCAGACACTCGTCTCTCGAGTGAGCAGAAAAGGCAAGTTGCTAAGAAAAAAATAGATTATTAACACCTGCCCAAGTTGTACTGTAAAGATGAAGGCTCAAGGCAGAAGAGCAGATAGGCCCTTCACTGGACATCTTGGAAAACTGGAAGGTGGAGGGCTCCAGTTGCTGGATAGGTCATGTATCCTGAGTAGGCCCCTGCTTGAGGTGGTATCAGCATGGATGTCCCAGGAGCTTGGCAGCCAAGGTGGTGGTGAAGATCACAGTATAAAGTCCTGTCCATTGGGCTCAAGAGACTTAGGAGCTAGCTGTTTGAGGAGTACTCTGTCCCTCAGAAAGAGTGGAGAAGGCTCAGGGGCAGTTGGGTCTGTTGGTTAGGGGCCAGACAGATAGCTATCAGCATGTGCATGGAGAAGGGACCTCAGAAGAGAGAGGTAGGGGAGGTACCTGGCCAGTGGGGGGATTTGGGCTGGGAGGTGGTGATTGAGGAGGATGGTCCTTCCATAAAGGAGCTCAAAAGGGCTCAAACCTGTAGGAGATCATGGGGTGGCCCAGAGGTGGGTAAGGACAATGGGGAGAAGGGAGGGCCCAGATAACCTGAGTTCAATGGAGAGCTTGGTGAGCTACTGTTTGATGAGTCTGTTGACTCTCTCAACCTTTCCTGAGGATTGTGGGTGATAAGGAATGTGGAGCTTCCAGAAAATGCTGAGAGCTTCCAACATGAGCTCCATGACCCTGGAAGTGAAGGATGGCCCATTGTCTGTTTGTATGATGTGGTCCAGGAGTACTTGGACCACCATATCTGCTTTTCCCTGGAGGTGGGGGAAGGCTTCTATCCATCCTATAAAGGTGCCAACCAAGAGTTAGGAGATAAAGGAGTTTTTTTTTTTTTTTAATTGGTGGACATGTGAATGAAATCAACCTGCCAGTCCTTGTCCAGTTGGTGTCCTGAAGCTGGTGCAAAGGCTGACATATCTGGAGGGCCCCCTGTGAGTTGGCCTTGGCACATGTCTGGCAGGAGCAGTGGACCTATGAAATACAAGCTCAAAGATGAGTGGGGTCAAAAAGGGGCTCTAAGAAGTGGAACATGGCTTTGGGGCCTGTGTGTAAGGTCTGGTGGATGTCTGAAATTATGGACAGTGCCTGGTCCTGAGGGAGGATGAGATGGTTATTTAAGTAAAACCATCCATCTTTTGTCTGTGTGGCCCCTTTTTTTCAGGAGTTCATCCCTCTCCTCTGGTTGATAACAGGGCTGATAGGAGGGTGTCAAAAACAAAATATGTTCTGCTGATCCAGAGGAGCTGGAGGCTAATCCCCAGGCTACTGAGTCAGCCTTGGCATTGCCTAAGGCCACTGGTTCCTTGGAGGACTGGTGTCCCTGGCAGTGAATTATAGCTACTTCTGCAGGGAGCTGGAGGACCTCCAAGAGCTTGGATATAAGGGGTCCATTTGCTATGGGAGTGCCCTTGGTAGTGAGGAAGCCCCTTTCCTTCCAAGGTGGGGTTTCCACCAGAACGAGCACATGTAGGGACTTTCTCAGAACCAGGGACTTTGATGGATTAGGCCTCTGTTCTTGTTTTGGTAGGTAGTACTGCCTATGTGCTGGGTTCCAAGGTCTGAATTATATTTCCATCATGGTGTCAGTTCTGCTAAGGTCTGGGGCTATTACAGCTGCTCCTCTGGAAGCACCACCATTGTTAAAGACAGTCAGCTCCATAGAGGAGAGCCACAAGCAGCTGTGCTGGCATCAGGATGTGTGAAAGCATGGGACCAACAGAGCGACGATGCTGGCAATTGAGCCAAGAGGGCTCTTGCTGACCCACACAGCAGCCAGACTAAGAGTTCCTTCTTTGATCCTACAGAACTTGCCTCCTTCCCCATCTCACCATGCTGTGAGCTTCTGAGGTGCATGTGCCATGGCAAGGACAGGTCCTGTTTGATTCTAGCCTTAACTTGCATGTGGTTGATATATTGTGCACCCCAATAAACTTATCTGGGGGTCAGAGAAAGAATATGCATAATATTAAACATAGAAGTTGGGCAGTGGTAGCACACACCTTTAATCCTAGCATTCCAGAGGCAGAGATCCATCTGGATCTCTGTGAGTTCAAAGCCACACTGGAAACAGTCAGGCATGGTCCTCATGCCTTTAATCCCAGGACGTGATAGCAGGGAGCAGAAAGGTATATAAGGCATGAGGACCAGAAACTAGAGCCTGGTTAAGCTTTTAGGCTTTTGAGCAGCAGTTCAGCTGAGATTCATTCTGGATGAGGACTCAGAGGCTTCCAGTCTGAGGAAACAGGATCAGCTGAGGAATTGGCATGTGAGGTGGCTGTGGCTTGTTCTGCTTCTCTGATCTTCCAGCATTCACCCCAATATCTGGCCCTGGCTTTGTTTTTTTATTAATAAGACCTTTTAAGATTTGTGCTACACTTGCACATTTCTCAATGTTCTAGAACATGCTTCCATTTAGGAAAAAAAAAAAAAAAAGGTTTACATTCATGGCCTTAAACAAGTAAAAGTGGCAAGTGTGAGGACCACCACTGTATTCATGCTGATAGCTGCTGTGAGAAGCATCCAATATAGACACCAGTTCCCATTCAGGTCAAGCCAGGGCTGAAGATATGCATGTGTTCTAGTCTCTGATTTTCACACATCACTAGAGACTGGTCTCATCAGGGCCAGGGTCATGTTGGGATGATAAGATGTCCCACCTCACCCTCAAAACTGTGACGGGGGCTGGTGAGATGGCTCAGTAGCTAAGAGTACTTACAGCTCCTTTAGAAGCCTAAATTTGGTTCCTAGCACCCAGGAACCAGGTGGTTCACAACCATCCATATCTCCAATCTCAGGAGATCTGATGCCATCTTTTGGCACCTGTGAACTCTGCACTCATGTGCACAAACCCACACACATGTATGACATTAGCAATAGAAGTAAGATCTAAAAGGAAAAACGGTACAAGAACTGTGCCATATAGTGAAAATATTTAAAAATGAACACACATGTAAACTCTGCCCTCCATCTTGGTGGGTTTACTCTGACTCTCACTAGGCCAAGAGTCCATTCAGCTAGGCCAAGCATATCATCTGCTGTCTCAACTCAAGTCTCAAAACCACCTGCTTTACAGTCAGCCAACCCTGTCGAAGCTTCTCAAGGGGTTTTGTTCCTTTATTTACTCTGAATGTGATGTACCAGCCTCTTCCCCTGAGCAATTCTTAACTTACCAGCGGCCGACAAAAATTAAACTTTGTGAAGGCAGTTAATTAAATTTCTCCTTTTGTGCCAAAAATGATATGTGAAGGTATTAGACAGTGGAATTACAGTTTTCTTTTTTCCTGCTAACAATATCAATTTGAACACCCTTTACTTTTAATTAGATAATCACATGTCAGCCTCTATCTAAAACTTTAATAGGAAAATGTTGTAGGTTGATTAACATTGCCATTATTCTGATATTTACTGAAAAGTGTGCTGGGGGAATAAGCGTTGGTCTACAACCTCTGCCAGAAGTATGAATAACAACTGTAATGGTCTAGTCAGGTACTATGACCAGTGTTCATGGCCCTGAAGAGCTTGTGTTGAAGCCCATTCCATAAAGTGATGATAGTTGCAGATGGGGTTTGTGGCCAGTAACTAGGCCACCCTTACCACTCACAGGTCATGTGGAAGCAGTCCTCACAGAAGAGCCCCGAGAAATGCGCTGACTCCCTCTTTCCCTTAACATCACATGGAAGGCCATTTCTAAGGAAAGGGCCTCATTGACAAATGATTTGCTGCTGCCTTGAAAAACATTATGTGTCTATATGTGTGCTTGTGTGTGGCTATTCCACTAACCACTGAGCACTCCTCAGCCCCTATGCCGCTGTCTCCATCTTGGATTTCCCAAGCCTCTACAATGAACAGTAACTTCTGTTCAATGTTAAATTTTCCTTACAAAGAAGAAGAGATTTGAGACAGAGACGAGGTCCACAGTGTTACCTCAGCAGAGTGATGGGGTAAAGAGTCGTAGCTGGATGTACAGGGCATTTTCCCGAGTCACTTGCTACCACAGCAAGCTAATTGGCTGCTTGCAACTCATGCTGGAAATCCTGCTGGTCCATCCTCCGAGTTTCAACAAAGACCCTAATATATTTTGTTGGATACATTTGAAGCTGGGTCTTCCTTCCTCTGGGTCTTATTGTCTTAGCTGAGAGTAAAGATATTTCTTATGTACAATGGGGCCCATAAGCAATTCTTCACAAGCTCACAGCTCCTTCAATCCATCTCCTTCCACGATAAGTGCAGCCCCTGCTGTGATCCGCCTGTGGCTTAGGTTGGCATTTATGACCATGCTATCTCTGGGGCTATTGTGCTGGAGCAGCAGAGACAGGGTGTGAAACAGATTTCACAGTGGCAATATGGAGTCCCTTTGGTCTGATTATGGGGACAGATCAAGGTGCACATATTTTGCTTTATTTTTAAAACACACCCTGAATTAGTTGCACAGGTTGATAAATAGTTATTTAACTTACATTATGAACCAACCATTATCAATTTTATGGCTAACTAAGACACCCTGGAGTGACATATGTTTTGAGTCTGAAAAACTGGAAGTCATCACCTGGCCACCTGAACTTGATAAAGTCAAGTCTCAGCCCCAGGAGAACTGAGCACAGTGCAGATGCGGATGCTCAGGGTGACAGAGGATGATTGGCGTCCGTCACTCATACAGCACCAACAAAACTTACCCATGCATCATTTAAATTTATAATATGGCACACTTAATTAATATTCTCAGGGATTAAAAAAATGTGTCTGGCCATCATTCCTTTATACTCAGCTTCACTCCATAACATGAGTGAGGGCAGAATGTGGTGTCCTCAGTCTCCAGGCTGGGAATCCTACTGGGCACTGCAGTTTATAGTCTTGGGGCAGTGACCAGGAAGTCCTCTCCAGCAGGCTGAATCATGACTTCCTAGTTTGTGAATTCCTAAATTTTGTTTCCAGCCATTCTAAACATTTGGGGAGTTTTGCAAACTCTCCTCCCTTCCTCTCCCCTCCCCTCCCCTCCCCTCCCCTCCCCTCCCCTCTCTTCTCCCTCCTTCCTTCCTTTTGATTTCTTCAATACAGTGTCTCTCTATGTAGGCCTGGCTGTCCTGGAACTTACTATGTAAAGCAGGCTGGCCTCAAACTCACAGAGTTTGCCCTCTAAGTGCTGGGATTAAAGGCGTGCATCACCACACCTTGCTTTTTTTTTTTTTTTTTTTTTGATAGGGACTCATCATATGGCCCAGGCAAACTTTGAACTCCTGCTTCAACCTCCCAAGGTTATAGATATGTGCCACCATGCCCAGATCAAGACATTGTGGGGTTTTTTTTGTTTGTTTATTTGTTTGTATGTGTGTGTGTACTGGGGTTCAAATCTAGGACCGTGTACATGTTAGTCAATTGCTCTATCACTGAGTTAAGTCTCAGGCCCTAAGGTTTTTTTTTAAAATTATATTTGTGTGTGTGTGTGTGTGTGTGTGTGTGTGTGTGTGTGTGTGTGTAGCGGCACTCCTACCCTGTGAGGAAAAGTCACGGCACACAACAAATCCCACTGACAAGAGTTTTATCGAGGAAAGGAGAAGGGACAGGTGTGTTCAGGCCTGCTGAAAGGACACGTGAGGGAAGGGGGAGGAGGCGTGGGTCTGCCTTTTAAGGACCACCCCACGCTTGTGCACGTGGCTACTCCATGCATGCACATAGATCACGTAGTCATGCCATGCACACTTTATGTGACCATGAAGCACATGGCTTATGTAGGACGTACGTCTTGGAAATGACTAGGCAAAGTCACGCTGGGGTATGAGTGATCATGGGGGCGTGGCTGGAATTCCTATCACTTTGTGTGTGTGTGTGTGTGTGTGTGTGTGTGTGTGTGTGTGTGTGTGTGTATGTGTGTACATGTGTATGCACACGTGGAGGTTAGAGAACAACTTGTGAAAGTTATGTCTCTCCTTCCACCATGTGGGTCCTGGAAATCAAACTTAGGTCATCAGGCTCTGTGGCAAGAACCTTTATCCACTGAGCCATTGTCTTTTAGTAATTTTCTTTCCTGTCTATGTCAGCCAGAGTTGAAACTGTTATTTTTACATGAGAAACTTCTAACCTCATACTAGGAGTAATTTGTAAGCAAGTGTCTTTCTAAGATGTGAAGGGGAAGCTGGAGTTTTAAATATGCTTGGGTTGGGGCTAAAGATTGTAAAAATCCAAATAGGCATCCAGGCCTACAAGCTCATTTGCTAGCCAGGTCTTGTCTGCAGAAGTGCCCAAGCCTGAAGCTTCCTCTGAGAAGAGAGTCTGATGACAGGGAAGGCCCGATGCTGAATGGAGTCGATGTATCTCTTAGCAAGTCTCCTGGATTCAGTATGCTCGTCCAGGGATGGGAACTGGTTCCAGCTGGTTGCTTATTTTAGTGTCTAGAATCTGGCACCAACGGTGGCCATGCTGAGTGAAGAAAGGATGCCAGGATTCTCTTAGCTTTTCATAGAGGAAGAAATCCAAACTCTTTGAAGATGAGAATGTGTGAGTGGATATAGCCCGTGTAATCTGTACACCCTAACTATACCCCATTGATACGGATATTGGAAAAAGAAGTTAAAAAAGGCAGTTCTTTTTTAACTCCTCTGAGTCTAGTCTCTTTAGTTAGGATTTTGGAGTGTAAATGAGTCCTTTAGTTTTACCCACTTTATACAGCTACTAAAACAGTTAACCTGATTGAGCTCAGAGCAGTCTCAGCCCTGCTTCCTGCTAGGTCTGAAGAGATAAAGGTCACATTAGAGGTTCATACCAGAAGGTACTCAGACCAGAGCCTTGGGTAGGGTAGAGGAAGGCCCAGGCCTGAGCCCCATGAGGTTTCCCCAACCATTTAGGACTGACTGAGGAATTCCAAGAAGGCTTTCTCATCCCCTGGTGCCCAGTTCTGGGTTAACTTAGGGCAATAGAAAGTTTGCTGTGTGTGAGAGTAAGTTTATGGGGTGTTTGGAGTCTTAGATTCATGACTTATGGCTTTGTGCATGAAAGGCACCCCCTGGTCTGAACTCTGCTATTTCTGAGAGCTGCCCTGCCCTGTGAAGGGGAGTCTTCTCTGCCCAGCAAGACTTTGAAGATCTTCAAACATCATGAGACACAGAAAATTGAAAAGCACGGTAATATGAGTACTTTCAAATAATGAAGTGCATGTCTGCATTCTCCTGGGAGAAGGGAGCCAGCCTCAGAGCACAGACCCTGTCACCAGTTTGCACCATGCTCCTTTCTTCTCCAAAGAGGCTGCAATATGTATTAGGAACTTTGAACTACAAAGGTAAAGACCTAGGCTGACGGCTAGTAAACCTGAGTCTAATTCCTAGATCCCAGAAAGGGGTTGTCCAATGGGCATTGTGGGGCCTGACCATAAGTAGAGCCCACTTGTTCTCCATATGGTAGGGCCTCTGAGATTTTGAACGCAGTTTGTGGTGATTTCTCTAGTTGCCAGGGTATGTCTATAACAGCTCTGTAGGTCAGAAAGTAGACTCTCTCCATGACTCTCTGTCCTGTAACAGTGGTGGCAGTTTGTGGTAGGAACGGCCACTGGAGAGCCACACAACTTGTCCCTTCCAGAAGGGAAGCCAGCCCATCACCACTGGGGAAGTGATAGTTACAGCTTACCTGTTAGACCTGGCATACAGGATACGATTCCTTCTCTCCCCATTGCCTCTGTCTGCTGACGAGGTTTTCTGATCTGGAAGTGTGTCTGCTTGCAGGTTGTGCCTGATGCTGGGGAATGTGCCCTCCTTCCTGAAGGACATCAATTCAGCCTCACTGGGCAATTAGTGACACAATGGAATCCTTTGTGTCAGCAAGCCCTAAAAAGACTAGATAGGAAACGTTTGTGGCTTGTGGATTGACACACACTGTGTGGCTGGTATTCAGCTCCAATATGACTGCCATGTCCATTAGATGGGTGTCCCCTTCATTGGCATGGTTTCCTATCTCTGCTCCAGTTTAGTTCAGTAACTAGTCAGTCATTTCTCTTTAGCCAGGAGGGACAGCTGGGGTAGTCAATGTGGGATATGATGAGATCAGGACACATTCCAGGATAACTTGGCCCAAAGATTCCAAGGTTCGCTCGTATACAGAGATAACCAACCCTTCCTCACAGTTCAAGGGTTCAGAAAGAGCCAGAATTCTGCCCTGTTTGCCTATGAAATCAGAGTTGCAGGAAAGAGTTTCAATAACATTGTTCTTTTAGAAGTGAGGCTTTTATTACATCCATATAATTAAAGGTTCTGATGTTGGTGACTTTCCTAAACACAACATTAATCTGATGTAATGTGCAAATCTAGGATTAGAACACACTTCCAGAAAGCTGTACCTCTAAAGTGAGGTAACTGAGTTCTTCTCCATTTAGCCCTGGACCCACAGTTCTGTGTTTTTCACCTGTAGACATGTCATGGTCATTTTGGCTGAGAGGTCTCAAGTGATAGTGTCTTTGCTAGATTCTAGTCATGGAATTTTCTTATTTGCTTGTTTTTCTGGACACTCTGGCTTGAATGGGAATGGATGCGGATTTCTTTTAGCTGTTGATGCACTTTGAGCGCTGCTCTCAAAAACCTGTCAGAATCTTCTTTAAAATTAATTTTTATTTCTCATGTGGTCTTCATTTATCATGGTCTGTTATTCCTCATTCTCCCTTTCTGTTCTTGATCCAGCTGGGATCTCCTGCTCCCCTAAGCTTTCTTTCCCTCAAATCTTGCCCTTCATTACTCCCACTGTCATCCAGGTTGTTCCTGTAGATCTCATCCATTTCTTTGTCATTGGGTGATCCCTGTGTCTTTCCTAGGGTCCCGTTTTCTAGGTAGCCTCCCTGGAGTTGTGTAGCAGTCTAGTCATCTTTGTTTTACATCTAGTATCCTCCCATGAGTAAGTACATACCATGTTTGTCCTTCTGAGTCTGGGTTACCTCACTCAGGATGATTTTTTCTAGATCTATCCATTTGCCTGCAAACCTCATGATGTCATTGTTTTTCTCTGCTGAGTAGTACTCCATTGTGTATATGTACCATATTTTCTTTATCCATTCTTCAGTTGAAGGGCATCTAGGTTGTTTCCAGGTTCTGGCTATTACAAACAATGCTGATATGAACATAGCTGAGCAAATGCCCTTGTGGTATGATTGAGCATTCCTTGGGTATATGCCCAAGAATGCTACAGCAGGGTCTTGGGGGAGATGGATTCCCAATTTTCTAAGGAAGCACCATATTGATTTCCAAAGTGGCTGTACAAGATGATACATCCTCTGTAGACTGCTGGCAATGGTTGAGAGAAAGCCTGATCTGACCTACTCTGGTGATCAGATGGCTAAACACCCCTAACAGTCGTGCTGGAACTCTCATTCAATAACTGATGGAAGTGGATGCAGAGATCCTTAGCCAGGCCCCAGGTGGAGCTCCAGATGTCCAACTGTCAAGAAAGAGGAGGGACTGTAAGAGTGTGAATTGTTGAGACCAAGACTGCAAAAAGCACAGGGACAAATAGCCAAACGAATGGAAGCACATGAATTATGAACCAACGGCTGTGGAGCCCCCAGCTGGATCAGGCCCTCTGGATAAGTTGAAAGACCCCCCGGCACCCCTATAGGAATGCTATGTTTGCAAGGCTTATAAGGGAACAAAAGACAGTTCCAGGAAATAGAATGGCCCCACCGCAGCCCAGATAGCCGATAAGCATTGCCCTGTTGTGCAAACCCCCTAGCTTGTGAGGCACGTAGGGGAACAAAGGAATTCAGCTAGAAGGCAACCAGAGCAGCTGGAATTCTAGATAGGGGTTGAGTCGACACACATATCTGGTTACCAAGGAAACCCACAAACCGCCCTGAGCCTGAATCCATGCCCCATTTGATTTATGCTTATATATTCGCGCCTCACTTGAATTGTCCAATCAGAGCTTTGTAACCATTCGCGCCTTGTTTAAACTATCCAATCAGAACCCTTTGACTAATGCTTTCCCGCGCTTCCTTGCTATAAAAACCCATCCCACCAACCCAGAGGCGCGCTGGTCTTCCGAGAGGCTTGGTTGCCCCAGGTACCTGTGTTTTAATAAACCTCATGCTGTTGCATCTGATCGGTGGTCGCTGCGTGCTCATTGAGCCGGGGGTCTCTCCTGAAGGGAGATCTCTCCGGGGGTCTTTCAAAGTGAGACAATTGAATAGCTTGAACTGTTTGGGAGGCACCCAGTCTGTGGGTCCAGGACCTGTCCTTAGTGCATGAGCTGGCTGTTTGGAACCTTGGGCTTACACAGGGACACATGCTCAGCCTGGAAGGAGGGGACTGGACCTGCCTGTCCTGAATCCACCAGGTTTAAATGAATCCCCAGGGGAGTCTTGGCCCTGGAGGAGGTGGGAATGGAGGGGAGGGGATAGGGGGAAGGTGGGGGTGGGGGCGGGAGGGGGAAGGACAGGGGAACCCATGGCTGATGTGTAAAATTAAAACACAAATATTATAATAATAATAATAATAATAATAATAATAATAATAATAATTTAATTTTTATTTTATTTTAAATTATGCACCTATATGTGTCGGTGTAGGTGGGTGTAGGTGGCCACAGAGGCCAGAAGAGAGTGTCAGATCTCTTGGAGCTGGAGTTACAGACAGTTGTGGACTGCCTGATGTGGAGGCTGGGTGCCCAGCCCAGGCCTCTGCAAGAGCAGTAGGTACTCTTACCTGCTGAGCCAGCTCCCTGGCTGTATGTGTTGGAACAATAATCCTCAGGGCAACTGTGATGGAAGCCAGGCCCTCATTAGAGATGATAAGGGCTTGATGCAGAGCAAATGGGTTACTGTCGTCATCTCAGGAGCAGAAGTCCATCTGGAGAGTGGATTGTCACAGTGAGTCTGTTCCTTGTGCTTCCTCTCATGTGCTGGCTGTGTTTGCTGCCCCTCTGCTGTCGCTGTGCGACACCTTCCTCTGAGAGTCACAGCTATTGCCATCTTACCCCCAAACAGGAAGTCGTCAGGATCAAAGGAGAGACTCAGAGTCAACAGACCCTTGCCTGAGAAGGCAGCCCTCCTCTCCCTCCCTGCAGAGGCCGCTTGCAGTAGATTGCAATTCTATCCCAGCTGCAGTGGTCACTGGAGGGACTGCATCTATGCTGCTAGGAGAAAGGTTCATCCATGTGAGAGTGGGATTTTTAGCGACACATCTGCTTTGGGGTCACCCATATTTCTATACGTAACCTCTTGCACGTTATAATGTATAAACTCGTTGGCTTGCAGGTTAAACTTAAGTGCAATCATTCCTCTGGTCTATCTGAGGCAGATGTGTTCTCACAGCCATCCAGGAAACTTTAACATGGCCACAGTGATATGTAGCTGGAGACCTTCTCTCTTGCCACCACCAAGCCCTGTTAGTCCAACATCCTACTTATAAAATAAACATACAAACATTTATATTATTTAAACTGCTTGGCCATTAGCTCAGGCCTACCACTGTCTAGCTCTTACTCTTATATTTAGCCCATTTCTGTTAATCTATACTTTGCCACATGGCTCGTGGCTTACCACTACTTTACATCTCGCTTCATAGCGGGGCTGGCAGTGTCTCCCTACCCAGCCTTCCACTTTCCACAATTCTCCTCCTCCTTGTCCCACCTACCCTATCCTTCCTGCCTGGCTACTGGCCAATCAGCACTTTATTTTAACCAATCAGAGCAACACATTTGACATACAGAACATCCCACATCAGTGATATGTATAATGATGTAGCATGAAGGCCCTCAACAGTTGTCAGCTCCATGCTGACAGCCTTCAGACTCATGAGACCGATAGCTATTTTCTTTTAATGATTTTAACAATTATGTAGGCTGTGGACTTCAGTCATAGCACAGAATGGACTAATAAGGCTAAGTATTTCTAATTTTTTGTGGAGAACTTTGCTAGCTAGCTGAACATCTATGTTATCATTGGCTTCCTAATAATCTTTTCTACTGAAATCTATTTTCTCCCTATCAGAGTTATCATTATGAATTATTGCATGACCATCCTGTTGGTCACTGCTAAACTACCAACATGCTCCATAGAAACCGGCATCTTGAATTCCAGATCAGCACAGAGCTAGAAGATGCTGACTGCTGCTCCATCAAGCACTTTTCTAGGCCGTGCTGTGAAGCTGTTCAGCATTGTCACTTATTTACTGTGTGAAACCGATGTTTTATAACAGCAACTGAGTGCCAGTGTGGCCACAATGCAGAGGATTGGGCCCTTGGGGTCTGGAGAAGCTTTGTGGTCAGATGTATATTTAAGCTTATGTTGTTTGAATGCATCTTATTACTCATCCTGAGTGACCCTGTTGCCTGCAACATTAAAGTGATCAAGCTCACCACAGAGTGATTGAATGGAAATATACAGGCCACTTTGTGTTTAAATCCTTCTCATGAAACCAAAGTGCTTAAATACCTAGGAGAGATTTCTCTGAGTCCAAAACTCAATCACTATAGCTTAACAGGCTTAGCGTGTGGGCTTGGCTTCTGCATTCTAATTAAGTTTGCTAAATGTTAGAGTCTTCTATATAAGAAGAGTGATTGTGTCAACACACTACATTTTTCTCTTAAGCCAGTTTGTGGTAAAGAGCAGCTAGTAAATTATAATGATGAGAGGGAGATTAGAGGCAGAGAGCGGGTGAGAGCTGAGGGCCAGGCTTTGCTCATACAGGGTCAGACAGTGTGAGCAATTCGGTCACTGTCATGACTGCCAAGTCAGCTCAGGGGCACAGACTGAGGAGATCCATGTTCCCATTAGAACATTCATGAATAGTGACTGGACGTCAGATGTGAGTTGCTCTCAAGGACAGATAGTGATATGAGCCACAACCAGGCTGAAGATCCTTAAGTTACGCAGTTTAAAGATAACTTCCTGTCCACCAACTAGAATGGGGCAAGGAGAAAGGCAAAGAGGGAAAATGTCCATCTGCAGCAGGACCAAGAGATTTCTCTGGTTAATGTTGGGGTTGGAACCAAAAAATTAAATGCACCAAAATCAAGGGAAATTTCTCTGGCGTCATCAGGCAGCCAACCTTGTTCAGTCCACGAGGACTGCAGAGTAAACAGGAGTCTGGGAGATTTCTGTATGGAAATCATGTTTGGCATCTAAAACAAACAAAAAAGGCCACTAACAACTTTAAAGGAGATTAAACAGGCAGCAGCCGCTGTTGTAAAAATGGCATGTGGTGGCCTTGGCAGGTTTGAGTCAAGGTGTCCCAAGGTGGTGAGAAAGGGAGACACCGGCCTGGCTGGGTGGAAAGTCACTGGTGCACCATGCAGACATGGCATCCATGTGGAAAGTTTTATTATTAAAGGGAGGGGGAGGGAAGGGGGAGGGGAAGAGGTAGAGAGAGGGAAAGGAGAGATGCAGGCAGCCTCATAGAAGGAGAGAGAGGGAGAGAGGAAGGAAGGAAGGAGGAGAGAAGAGGGAGGGCTTTTCTCTTGAAGGGGACTTCACTAAGATGCTGTGGTGAGGAAGCTGGTGGGCCGCGGGCTCCCAAGGGGCGGGTCTGAATGCTAATGTTCCCTAAGGGGTGCTGCTTAACCATCTTCCTTGTTTCAGCTCTGTGACTGGATGATACTGCATATAAGAAGGGTTTGGCTTTCAGGACCGATTCCCTCCTTCTAGAGATTATTCTAAAACATTCAGGGTCTTTCTGCATCTCAAGGCCACCCTCCTGATCTCACAACTGTCAGGAGAATTACCATAGTCTAACATGCACTTCTTTCTGCTTCACAGTGTGAATGTGTGACTTTTCCAGCTCTCGAATAACTCACTGTCTGATATCCAGCCACTCTTAATCAATGTAATCTTTTCCTCCCGATGGAATTAATCAATAGGAGCCTTTCTCTTCCAATGTGATTTCTTTTTCTGCCCCCAAATACACTCTTTATGTCCATCTGACTTAATGACAGTCTAAAGGATCAGCTCATCCATCCATTCATATGTTGACTAGGTAACTGTACTGGGTCTCACCTGTATTCATGGCTGCCTCTGAGGGTAGCTTTAGGTTCTTGGCATACACATTCTCCACTTTATACCCGACACTCTAACAGCCTAGGACATCAGTCAGTGGGCTCTGTAAGGAGAGAAAGGGCTATTGCCCTCAACCCAGAGAGGCAGCAGATGTATTTTGGTGAGAGAAGAACAGAGATGCATTATTAACTTTCATCATCCTCTTGATTGCTACCAAAGGGTGAAGGAATTTGTCACTGGGTAATTAATAAACTTGTGTTTCTGGTTGTTTTGAAACCATTAAAATGATCCTTTGGAAGAGATGGTTGCAAGCATTGTATTGGTTCTTTTTCTCTTGCAGTGACAAAATCCCTGACACAGGAGACTTAAGGAAGGATTGCTTTTGTCAATGGTTTGAGGGGATGTAGGTGTAAGACAGATTGCTAAATGGTCTTATTAATAAAAACAAACAAACAAACCCCGGAGCCAGGTATTGGGGTTAAAACTGAGAGATCAGAGAAATAGGACAAGCCACAGCCAATCTCACCTTACCAGCCCTCAGCCTCCAAAGAGCCCTACTTCCTGTATACCTACACCTATATGCCTTTCTGTCCCTGCCCTCTCACTTCCTCTCCCTGCCCAGCTACATCACTTCCTCTTTCTGCCCAGTTCTATCATTTCCTGTCTGTCTGTACAGACCTCCAGACCTTTATGGTTAACTGATGTTGGAATTTAAGGCATGTGCCACCATGCCTGGCTCTGTTCCCAGTGTGGCCTTGAACTCACAGATATCCAGATGGATTTCTACCTCCTGAATGCTAAGATTAAAGGCATGTGCTACCATTGCCTGACCTCTATGTTTAATATGGCTGGATTTTTCTTCTGATGCTCAAATAAGCTTTGTTGGTGTATACAGATAGAATATCACTACATGTAGGACATCAGGGTGGTGGGAAGTGGATGGCCAGTCTCTTTCAGAATCAAAAGCAGAAAGCTGAGCACTGGCTGGCTGTGAGCTTCCTCATTTTTCCTTTTTCCTTTTTTATTTTCAGTCTGGAACCACAGTTCATGTGATGTTCAAAGAGTCTTTCTCTCAAGTTAAAGTTCTCTGGAAAAGCCCAGAGGTGTCTCCTAGGAGCAAATCCAGTCAAATTGACCACCATAGTCAATATCAGGGACAAAACCCTGAGCTCCCCTTTCCATCTCAGTCCTCCATTCTGAGATTCTATTTTGTCTGTGTTTCAAGGGACATGTTCTGGGTTCTCAGGGCTTGCAAATGAAAACAATGAAAAGAAAAAAAAAGAGGTGGAGGAGGAAGAATCTTGGTGAGACCTTGAGCCTGCCAAAGCCGTCAGGTGATGGAAGCCTTGCCAGTTTGTAGTGTTCCTATCAGAGTAATTACTTGATTTGGTTAAAAGCACCATGTCTCTTCCTGCTTAAGTGGCAGATTGTTGACACTGTTTCTTTTGATTTTTGAGAAATTTGTGAGTAGAAGAACCAGCTCCCATGATCTGGAGCACAGAGATGCAATTAACACTCAGACTGAGGCTGGAAGACTTGAAGATGACTAGGAATTAGGATGAAGCCATCAAGAACAGTCTCTTCTCCACTAATGCAAACACCACAGCTATATGCAAAGATGGTGTGCAGTGAGCGAGAAAGGGTGGGAATTTTCTGATGAGTGGGTAAGAAGAAATTTACATACCATCTCAGGATGCAGGAAGGGATGATGAGGTGAGCAGGACATTCAGAGATCAACAAAGAGGGATCCCAGTCCCTGGGAGTCCCAGAGGGCTAGGACTGTTGATGTAAGTGATGGGGGCTGGGTGAAGGGAAGGGTACCCATTGCTAGTGAATGCTCAATGCTGTTTCTCATACTTCTCAGCACACACACACACACACACACACACATACACAGAGCCTACAGCATCTGCATGTATATCTAAACTAAATCTGAACTCACACACTGATATTTCCAACTCTGTTCCTGTCAGGTGAATCAGGACATCTTTCTTATGTACAGTCTTCTTCTCTTCTGGTGAGAAGCCTGACTCCCTCCATCTGCAATCAATATACTTGGTTTTTCATTCCAGTGTATAAGCATTCTTACCCCTGGGGCAGGGATGTTCTGAGACCCCTCCTGGGTGCTTATCATGGAAGTTCTGTGCTTTGGTCTTTATTTCCCTGTTCTCTGATGTGGGAGGGGCCTCCAGGTTGACAGCTTAAGGGTATATGAAATTAATCTTCCACCTTTTTCTCTTCTAAGCCCTCTGCTGTCCAATGTCTACATTGGACAAAATGAATGCCAGCATTCTCTCAGGGATGAAACTTGGCATAAATTATTCATTTTATTATTTTACATGTGTAGGTGCTTTGCCTGCATGTATGTCTGTGGGCCACTTGGTACCCTCAGCGTCCAGATGAGGGCATCAGATCCTCTAGAACTGGAGTTACAGATAGTGTGAGCTGCCATGTAGGTTCTGGGCATTAAACCTAGGTCCTTTGGGTAACCAGCCAGTCCTTTTAACCCCTGAGCCTTCTTTCTAGTCTGCTCATTTTATTAAAAAACCCACTTCCATATGTGATCTCATACCTCCATGCTCTCTGTTTAGCGTTTGTACTCCAACACTACTTGCACTTTTGTGATTGGAACTCTGTTCCGGGACTGATTTTGGTGTTGCTCTCAGTGGGACATGCTGGCAGCATGAGATACTTGGGACTCTCTCTTCATGCTTGTTCTGCTGAGCAGAAGCATTGGTTTTGTTTCTTTCTTTCTTTTTTTTTAATCTTAATTTGTTAATTAGGATGGCGAGACTAACTGGACTCCCTGTATTTTAGAATCTGAGGGACTGAAGTTGACTATCCTGTGGCATGATCCATGAGCCACATCAGTTACCTGAACCTATGTCAGGCTGATTGCAACTCTACAGAGAGCTGGATCCAAGCATCAAACATCCAACAAGCAATCCGGTTCTCAGTGCATGACTGATGGCCGCCGCTGGTGTTCCTGTTGGGAGCTGGCTGTGCTTCTGTGTGCACAGAGCAGATGACACAGGGAGGGCAGTGTAAGTACTCACCAGCTGTGGAGCTGGACTGTCCTGTGTGGAGATAGGTCTAGACTAAAGGCTTTGTTATTGGTGTTCTTTGTTTTTCTCTCTCTCTCACCCCCTTATCTGCCCCACTTTCTCAAGCAGGGTCTCACACATGCTAAGTACATACTTCACCACTGTCTTAGTTACTTTACACATAGCTGGGACAAAATAGTTGATAGAAGCAACTTAAAAAGGGCTCGTTTTGCTAATAGTCAAGAATATGGGCTATTGGCTGGGCGGTGGTAGCACACGCCTTTAATCCCAGCACTCAGGAGGCAGAGCCAGGTGGATCTCTGTGAGTTTGAGGCCAGCCTGGGTTACAGAGTGAGATCCAGGAAAGGCGCAAAACTACACAGAGAAACCCTGTCTTGAAAAACCAATTTAAAAAAAAAAGAAAGAAAGGAAGGAAGGAAGGAAGGAAGGAAGGAAGGAAGAAAGAAAGGAAGAAAGAAAGAATGCGGCCATCATGGTGGCAGTCATCAGTAGGAGCCTGAATGGCTGGTCTCGTTGCATCCACAGTCAGAAGCAAAGGGAGATGATGGTGCACACACAGCTGTTTGTCATTTATCTTCAGTCCAGGACCCCAGGCAAAGGAGTAAGTAGTGCCACATACAATTAAAGTAGGTCTTTCTATTTCAGTTAGCCTAACCTAGATAACCCCTTACAGGCATTCTCAGAAATGAACTTAAACTAGCTAATCCCTCACGAACATGCCCAGAGGTGTGTCTCCTGAGTGAGTCTAGATCCTGTCTTATTGGCCATATTAATTATCACAATCACTGAGCCTATTGATAACCCTCAAACTTCCCATTGAGAGTGGAGGGGAGTGATTTGCAATAGAAGGAATGCCTGGGAAGTGTCCCTGGGAAGGCCTTGCCATTGTTGCTGTTGATAGAACCACAAGGGAGGTGCCTGGGGAAAGCATGGACCAGAGGACACCCCCCCCAAATTGGAGAAGTTGAGATAAGTAGGAAAACAGAGACTTACTTGAACATGGCCTTGGGATGGTATTGCAGACATTGAGAAGATGCAGATGTTACAGAGGGGGTAGTAAAGGGGCGGGGGGGGGGGAGACAGAGAGAGAGAGACAGAGACAGAGAGAGACAGAGAGACAGAGAGAGACAGAGAGACAGAGACAGAGAGACAGAGAGACAGAGAGAGACAGAGAGACAGAGAGACAGAGACAGAGAGAGACAGAGAGACAGAGAGACAGAGAGAGACAGAGAGACAGAGAGAGACAGAGAGACAGAGAGAGACAGAGAGACAGAGAGAGACAGAGAGACAGAGAGAGAGAGAGACAGAGAGAGAGAGAGAATTGCAGGGCATGTGCCTTTTCCTACAAGAGTGATGGAATATGAAAAGAAGCCAGTGGATATTGGCAGATTGGAGTAAAGTTTATTTGAAGTGTTGTCTTTCCAATTTCCTCGCCAATGGGATCTCTTCTACTTTATACTGGTATAATTAAAATGAGAACATTTTTCTCATTATCTTTATCTACATTTTTAAATAATCAAAATTTTGTTATGAATACATTGAAAACGGAAGGCATACAGTGAATCAGTCAGACCCAGAGTCCATCTGTCTCTACACTTCTGCAGTTAGGATGGCCACAGTGAAGCTGGGGTTGGGGGGATACAATGAAAATATTGGGACTGAAAAGTGCAACAGCAAATGAAGAAACTGGGGGTCAGAGGTGGCATGTGTGTGGTTTACTTCATCACCATCCGAGGGATTCAAGGAAGACTCTTGGGCAGGTTAGTAGCTCAAAACCATAAGAGAACACAGAATATAATATAGATCTTAAAATATTTTTTGATTCAGTGTGGCCTCTGCTTTAGGGTAGGTTCTGTCTCAGGAGGTCAGGTTGACCTAAAAATTTACACTTAGACACCAGAAGAATAGAAGAGAACGTGTTTGTAGGCCCAGCAGGTATGCTTGTACCCTGTAAGCCTTCATCATTAAGAGGCAGGGACAGACAGACAGACAGACAGACAGACAGACACACACACACACACACACACACACACCACTGGGAAAGTTAGATTCCTATTGACATTTCAAACCATCAGGTAGCCTCATAGAGGCACATTCCTGTGAGGACAGCATTGTGTTATAAGGGAAGTAGCTGGTACTAGAAGGAAAAGACAGAACTGGAAGGCAGACATGAGGTAGTCAACAAACCTTTCTTTAGAAGATGCTACCAATCAGCTGTTTTCTGAGAGATCAAGAAGGAAAAGACACCTTTGACTAACAGTACTTTATGCTGCTTGCTCATTGCTGCTAGGTAAAGCCGAGGAAATAACACAGCATGGATAAAGAGGGGACACACCTATCTTCCCCCAGTGCTCTCACTTGGCCAATATTGAAAGAAAAACAGAGAACCAGTCATGTGATGTGCAGCATCAGCCATGACATCACAAAGTCTTCTGAGCCCCCCTTGTGAGGATCCCTGTCTGTACCGCTTTAAACATCCCAGCGACTCCTAGCAGTCACGCAGCAGTGACATGGAGTACGTCAACACAATTTAATCTTCCTCGTCTCATATTTGTGCTGCTTTCCCTCAGCAGTTCTTCCTTACCCTCTGGCCTTTTCCTTTGCCTACCAGACCTCAAGGCATCCTACTTTTAATACAGGTCATCATAAGGAGAGGGTGAGCAGGGGGAGGGTTAGCTGGGGTAGGGAAGGCTGGGGTGGAGATGGGGGTGGGTGGAGAGTGGTAAGGTGGGATGGGGTTAGGGATGGGAGTGTCAGTTCCTTAGAGTTTGAAGTCCAAAAACTTGTTTTGAAGAATATGGATGTTTGAGTTATGGGAGTCCTGAAGGACTACAGAATGATGTTTGCCCCAATAAAAGTCAATTACTTTTTTAATTTCCAACTCCCTAATAAAAGATAAAGATTTCCAAGGTTGTGTGATGTTAGAAGGGATAATGAGAGTTGGTGCTCATGAAATCTGCCAGAAGGGCCCTATGTCTTACCCCCATTCTGCATGAATCTTCATGGGGCCACTTGAGAGCAAAGATGACCCAAGCTACTACCCTCCTTGCTCATATTTTGCCATTCTCTAGAATGAAAGGGAAATGGCGAAGTATAATTTTTAATAAGTTAAAAACATAGTGAGCACGTGACCAAGGGATTATCTGTTCTGTTGGGTAAAACATGTTGCAAGTTTATTGGCCAAACATAATGGGTCTGGACCTTAGTTGTTAGTAAGAAGCCATGTTTCCCATCTCTCAACTATAAAGCTTTTATTAGTGTGATTTAATTGTGTAGTCAGGGCTTTGTTATGCTATTTCCATGTGTGACTGCAGCATACCTGGACCGTATTTACTCTTCTTCCTAGTTCTTTCATCCTCATACCCCACATCATCACCTCCTCTTTTACTTTCAACAACCCTGCTCCAATTCTGCATGTGAGAGAAATCACGAGATGATGGCCCTCAAGATGTGACGACTTTTCTCTGACTTCTCGTTCCATCCATTTTCTTGCAAATGGCATGGCTAGATTCTTTATGGTCAAAGGAAACTCCATTGTACACATTGTCTTTAGCCATAAAGGCCCAACCATAACCGCTGAAGGCCCTAAGCTGATGAGTTGGCTGTTATGAATAGGGCAGTGGTAACCATGTTTGCAGGTTGGATAGTCAACTGACTTGGATTCTTGGGGGTTTGTACCCAGAAGTGGTATAGCTGGGACACATAGGAGTTCTATTATAATTAGTTTTGAGCAACCTCCATACTAACTTCTATAGCTGCTTCATTAATTCACATGCTGAGCAGCAATGTTTAAGGGCCCACTTTGCCCCATATCCTTGCCAACATCTACTGATTTTTCTTAATGATAGCCATTATGACTAGAGTGAGGTAGAATATCATAACAATTTTGATTTGTGTCTCCCTGAGGGATAAAAATGTCAAGGTTTTATCATGTATTTGTTGGCCATGTGTGTGTCATTTATTGACTGGATTATTTCCTCTTTTACTGTTTGACTTTCTGAGTTCCACCTTACAGTCTGGCACTAATCCCTGGTCACATGACCATCCTCTGTGCAGCTGATGAAGATCCTGTTTCTTCTTTGAGGCTGTGTCTCTTTACTCTGGGAATTGTTTTCTTTGTGATGTGGAGCTTTGCTTTTTAGGTTTAATTATTTTATGTGATGGATGTTTTGCCTGCATGTGTATGTATATCTCATGCCTGCAGTGCATGCTGAGGCCAGAAGAAGGCATTAGATCCCTTGGAACAAGGGTTATGGATAGTTGACAGCCACCTTTCTGTATAAAGGTGAATATTCCCCAAAAGCCACTTAAAGGAGCTAAAGCTGTTTCTGCTCAGCAAGGAGAAACTGTGACCTGAACTCCAAGCTGGGCTGTGCCGGATGGGCCATCTCAGGGGAGATGAGTTCAGGAATGTGTTTATTAAAGGAGTCAGCGAGCCAGCAAGGACCCACTGTTCCCTGAGTTACTGTGAAGTGGGAGCAGACATTGGAGAAGTTGCCTTAAGGAAGAACGTGACCAGCCTTGTGGAGAGAGACTTGGGTTGGCTAGAGTGGTCCCTTCCATCTCTGGATGGTTCTGTTCTGCAAGGCTGCATCCTGGTGCAAACTTGAGAAGGAATTACTTCAGGATGAGTTTTGCTGTAGCAGCAAAACATTTGTCTTATAAAGGAGACTTGACTGAAAAACATGGTTTACAAGATTTTAAAGAGACGCTTAACTTAAAAACACAGTGCTTTCATGGCTCTCATAAGACATTTGAGCCTCCTCTGAAATAAACCATCCCCTCTATAAATTTAGTTCACATAGTAATTTTCAAATTCCATGGAATAGATATTTAAATGGTGTAATGCAGTGTGAAAACTGGGCTCCTTATTCCTTTAAATTATTTGGGATAATTTTTGCGTTTTAGATGCAGGAAGTACTGAAGATTCCCTAAATCCTCAATGTGGAGTCAATAAGGAGATGGGAGCCTTAGTCTCAGCAGCCATAGGTTCTTAGTTTTCCAGAAAAGAATTGGGAAACACCCAACTCAAGCCGATTTCCTGTTTGCTGTGGCTCTGTTAGTGACCCAGTTTGTGTCTTATGAGTCATCTGCAGACCCACAATGTCGTGCTGTGTCTGCCTGCCTTGGGATCTCTTCTCAAGACACCGGGGTTGTCTGAGGTCCTCAAATAGTGACAGTTTTATGTCATGAGGATCTAGGGAACAGAATGGGAAACACCTGGAACTGTACACAGATGGCCAGACAGACAGAAATACATGCACATACACATACACACAGAGACAATGACATATAGACATACATATATGTATACAGACATAATATACATATATGCATAGACACACACAAACACAAGTATACAGATACAAACAGACATACACACATACACACAGACACAAAGATAAATATACCCAGACTTACAGAGGTACACAGATAGACAGAAACACACACACACACACACACACACACACACACACACACACACACACACAAATATACAGATTGATAAATACAGACACAGACAGACACACACTCATATACATAGACACACAACCACACACACAAACATAGACACATAATTTCTCTGTCTTACACACACACACACACACATACACCCCTCATATTTTCTCCCTCTCCTCCCCTTCTCCATCTGGCTCTTCTTTTCCCCTTCCCCCTTTCTCTCTGGCTCTCTTCCTCTCCCTTCCCCTTCCCTCTCTCTTCCCTCCTCTCCCTCATCGCATACCCAACAATGGTTGTAAAAAGCAGTGCAGGCACAGATATCATTGAGTTGTATTCACTCCCAGTGCTGGTGTCCTGAAAACAGCTTCCAAACCTTTTTTTCTGGGGCTGGAGAGATGCTCAATGGGTAAGAGCATGGGTCGCTCTTGCAGAAGACCTAGGTTTGGTGTACTTTCCCATGTGGCCGCTCACAACCATCTACAGTTCTAGTTCCAGGGGATCTGATGCCCTCTTCTGGCCTCTACAGGCACTATACATATATGATGCACAGACATACATGCAGGTAAACACTTATACACAAAAATAAATCAATCATCAAAAACTCATTTTCTATCTCCATCTTTATAGCCAGCTACTGTGAAGGAATTATATGAGATTGGGGAAGAAAAAAAATTTTGTTTTGGTTTTTTGAGATAAGGTTTCTCTGTGTAGTTTTGGTGCCTGTCCTAGATCTCGCTCTGTAGAAGAGGCTGGCTTCAAACTCATGGAGATCCGCCTGGCTCTGCCTCCAGAGTGCTGGGATTAAAGGTGTGCACCACCACTGCCTGGCAAACTTTTTAAATGGACTGACAATACAGATAATGAGACAAAGGACTTGCAAGTCAAGCAGCTTGTCCAGAACACAAGGGTTGATGGTAGAGTTTGGACAAGGATGCTAGTGATGTTGGTGTGACATTAGGGACAGCAGTGTAGGAGAATCTCATGGGCAAGCTTCCTGATTCATGGCTTCTATGTTTCTGTTTGCTGGACAGCAAAGTATTTGCACAAAGAAGCATTTTGAGGCTTTCCACCATTTTTAACTAAGATAACAGGTATAATGATGTCTTTGTGTGTATAGAAACTAGTCTATGGATTTTCTACAACTATGAAATATATACATAGTTTAAAAGACACAATAGTAAGAGCTATTTCATGTCTTAGCTTATTACCAGCATGCCATCCCCTAGAAGGGAGCCACTTTTTTTCTATTTCTTTTGCCATTTATGCCCCCTTCTCTCTATAATATTCTATTCTATAAAATAGAAACATGGGCTAATCCCCAGTCATCGGAAGCAGATGTTAGTTTTATGTGCTATTTGAGGACTTTTAGTTCACTTGAGTAGTTTTTAAAGGTTTATTTATTATTTTTGTTTTATGTGTATGGGTGTTTGTGTACATATATGAATGCTTCATGTGCATGCAATGCCTGAAGAGGCCAGAAGAGGACTCTAATCCCTGGGACTAGAGTTATAGATAGTTGTGAGCCATGGTGTGGTGCTGGAAACATTCCCTGGAAGAGCAATCAGTGCTCTTAACTGCTGAGCTGTCTCTACAGCTTCTGGGGGTATTCCTTAAATTAGAATCTGGCATTAAATTTCTCAGAGTCTCCCAAGTTAGCACAGGATCCATTGAGTTTTGATAAAGAAAATGTATATGACATTTCTAGTCTGACAGGTAATATTGGTTGTCAACTAGACTAGAGCTAGGTATGTTAAAAAACTTGACCCCTCAGTTCTGGATGTGGGGCATTTTCAGGGAAGCCTGACCTGTGCATCAGGACTGAACAGGAGAGACCTGCCCTGTATTGAGAGCAGCAGTGTGTCTACTGAAACAAAACAGAAGAGGGGGACACACTGGACACACAGGCAGATCCTTTTTGAGTGGGTGTGCTGGTTTGACCAACACTGTCACCTGCAGACATCAGACTCCAGACTCCTTTGAAGGATCTGTAGCCTATGATGAGGCTTCAGGTCTTTGGCCTCAGGCTGAGGCTGTATTGTTGACTTTTCTCTCTCTTTAAGCTCCTTGGTTTGAGTGATACTATGGGGTTACTCAGCCTCTGTTCCTGTGAGCCAATGTAGTGTTGGTTCTGTCTGTGGGGCACCTCCTTCATCTCACAGGCAAGTGTCGTGAGGTGAGTCTACCTCTGTCTATTACAACCTGTACAGACACACGATCATGGAGGATTCATGTGTGTGAGGTGAGTCTACCTCTATCTATTACAACCTGTACAGACACATGATCATGTAGGATTCATGTGTTTTGAGATATGTTTTGCCATTCTTGTTTTTCAGTGTTGAGTGATGAGACCCAAGAAGTTTAATTCTAAAGCAACATAACATAGAATTGGTTTCCTCACTGAACACCAACCAGCCCTCAGTGTTCCATGCTGCCTGTACAAGAAAGTTCCATCCAAACAGAATTGTCTTCTGCCTTACCATGATTTGAATATGGCCTGGTTCCCTCCCCGGTTATGTTGGAGACATCGCCTTTAGTGTATGATTTTAATAGGTTCTGAGACCTTTGAGATGTGATTAGACATAGGGGCTGTCTCAGTGAAGGGCCTGATGTAGTCCCCAGAAGAACAGGTCAGTTATATTGATATCTGGTCACTATAAATCAGGTTAGTGTCTTCTCTCTCTCTCTCTCTCTCTCTCTCTCTCTCTCTCTCTCTCACTCTCTCTCTGCTTCCTCTTTCCTCCTTCTCCTTTTTTTTCTACTTGTGAAGCATCACGTGGTCCTTACTACAAGCGGAGTGTCTAATTATAATGCTTTCTTGCCTCCCAGAATCATGAGCCTGGTTTGCTTTTTTTTTTTTTTTCCATTTGTTTTTAAGATAATATCCTACTTCATAGCCTACACTGCCCTGGAACTCACTATGTATGTAGCCCAGGATGACCTTAAATATATCTGCCTCAGTCTTCTAAGTATTTGGTTATTGACTTAAAATACCAGTCAGGTACTTTTCTTTATACCCTGTCTAGTCTCAAGTATGTTGTCACAGCAACACAAAATATACTAAGGTAAAATATTTTAGATGCCTTTAGATATGATGGCACCAACTCTTTCCTTGTTACAAGCACATTTTTGCCAAGGGACTTCTGTGGGTTGATAGAACTATATGTATCACCCCATGAGGGGTTTACTAGATGGGAAGCCCACTGTCTTCTGGTGGAAGCAGGAAGCCAAGATTCCTAGTGGATTTGAGAGCAAATAGGATGAAGCTAGAGTCCAAATGCAGCATTTGTTCAGGGGAGGGTTCAAGGGAGTGAAAACCGACAGTGATGCTGGACTCGGACCATCAGGGAAGGCCTTCCATAACACAGGAATGGCACTTTCTACCTTTCTTTTTCCTTGGCATGAGAGCCCCATTTCATGTGCTGCCCACCAAAGACCCCCAAACAACAGGGTCTTCTCCACTCTGGTTGTATGAAGTGCCTCCAACTCTGGTGGTAGGTCCTAGTGCATGCTGTCATGGTGTTGGGTGTTGATAGGGCCAGTTTCTAGTCACCACACAATCACTAGAGAAACAAAGACACCCCAGCATGCTAGAGTTCAGCAGGTTACACGTGTTGGATATGTTTGGATTGCAGACATTTAAAAACAAATTTCATTAATTCTTGAGGAATACATACAATGTGTTTTGAGCATTTCATCTTCATCCCATCCCTAACTCTTTCTAAATCCATCTTACCTTCCTAATCTCCAAACTTTGTATCCTCCTTTTCCCCCATAACCCATAAATTCCCATTTGTACTGCCCACAGTCTCCTGGGTGTTGTCTATCTGCAGAAGTATAGTCAACCTACCAGGGACTATGCCTTTGAAGAACACTGACTCTCCCTTCCCTGAAAGCCATCAAGTGTCTATAGCTTCCCAGTTGGGGGTGGGATCTTGTGAATCCCTTACCATTCCATGTTAGAATGTCGACTGCCTTGATTTTGTGCAGGCAATCACTGCACAAAACTGCTGTGCATTCATGAGTATAGAGGTCTAGTTGACTGGTGACATTTTCAACTTAGGATGGGTTTATCAGTTTGTGACCCTCTTGGAAGTAGAAATTAGGCATGCATATAGATATTTGATCCTAATCCCATTTAAAGTAGAAAAACAATAACAATAATAATAAAATAATAATTTTCTGTCTCATATATGTGACATTTTACCACCTGAGCTGCACCCCATCCCCAGCCCTTGAGGTAGATAGATCTGAGAAATTAAATGGAACCAAGGGAAACTAGGTCAAGAAAAACTGAAGACTGGGGAGTCAGATTTGCAAAGGAGAAGGGGAAAGGAACTGGAATTACTAATAAGCTGTGGTTTTATCCAAAGAGCTGGAATGAAGCCTGTATCTTCATCACTGAAAGAAGCTTTATTTTGGATAGTCTCACTCAGCCAGTGAGGTACTCCACACATCACTTCCTTGACCTTCCTGTGGCAGGTCTCCCTTCCATGATCTCATTCCCCTAGTTGACTGTACAGGTAGAAGAGGGGAATGTCTGGGCCATGCTTCTTAAGGTCCAGATGAGCTTCATTTCCATCTGATTGGGGACAGATGGATGGCTGTGAATGGACAGCAGCCCAAGGGGCAGCTGGGGGTTAGCTATTTCCACTTGGCTTCTTACTGAACTCTAGAAAATTTTTTTCCCTAGGATCCAAATTTTTCCAATTTTGTTTTCCCTGCTCTTGAGGTTTTGCCCATTACCCCTCTTCCTCTGTTAGTCTTTGATGTTTTTATAGTCCAGTAAGAAGCCAAGTGGAAATAGCTTACCCCCAGCTGGACAGAGTGACACCATCTAAAATATAGTTTCTTGCAACAATGAAGATACAGCCTGAAGCCATAGCTGTTGGTTCAGGTGTACCACTTCTGTATAAGTAGGTACCAAATGATCTTTTAGGAGGTATCTGGCATCACCTTGACAGAAATGGAAACACATACTGAGAGACAAACTAGAAAGATGTATAGTAAGAGGGGAAGTTTACCCATGTATGTGCTGCAGGCTTCGATGCCTGTGGGAGGAATCTGAATTTACAATGTTGACAGAAAGCACACAGTGATCCCTGAGGTCATCCCAACACATACTACAGAATCTGCACATCTAAGTCCTTCTAAGTCGGTACCCTTTGGCTGTTGGCCAACAGAAGGCCTGAAGTCCAGACTTCCCAGGGACTGAGGAAAGAAAACCCTCGAGCCTTTGAAACTCTTTCAAAGTGCTCAGGACATTAGGAGGCCATTTGGTGGTCTGAGAAAGCTAATTCACTAAAACAAACCAGGATTGGCCCACATAGCACATGCAACTGTGCAAGGCAGTTTGCTTCTTGTCCCCCAGCAATGGAGGGTCACTCCTGTTAACTTTGTCCCTTCACACCACCCTTCACATTGTCTCCTGAGCATCACTTTATTACAATGTTTGGGACAATCTGCTTTCCATCAAAATTGCTTGGTGCCAGCATAAGACTGTGTTGTGACAGTGTCCTATAGACATGGCTGAGCTGGAGGGAAAAGTGGACACTTAGCCCATGCAGAAGAGAACTCAGGGGCCCTAAGAAAGGAAAACCTGGTCCAAGCAGGAAGAGCAAGGAAAGGAAGGGAGATCATGAACGGTAAGGGAAGGGTTGCAGCTCTTGTTTTTCTAAGGAAGTCTGACAGGGTTGTGCACCAAGAGCACACACTAACAGCTAACAGCCACCACCTGACATCAGGACTTTAAGAAGGAGAGAAAGGAGGAGCCTGCCTCCAAGATGGATGAGAACGAGGCAGGGAAGAAAGGTGATGGTTTGGCCAGAGCTGAAATAGGGAAGAGATTTCAGATTGGTCAAGACCCTTGTGCATGGGGAGTCACAGGAATGCTGGGCTGTAGCTGAAAACACTTTTACTGTCCTATCTGTGAAGACAGGTTTCTAGCATAGACCACTACCCCAAATACTCTGGGGAACAAACCTCCCTCGATGAAAAGATTTCTTTATTCTATATGGAAAATTCTTAGTGTTGTTCCAATTTTATTTTCAAATCATTATTTCTCTGTTGTGGAGCTGAGAAGAGCACTGTGAGATATCATTAGCATCCACAGCTGTCCTCACTCTGGCCTGCACCACCTGCCCACTGAGCTGCAAGTAGCTGAACACTCTTCTGGGGCCCTGAACATGTCTGAGTGACCCCATGTTCTCTGGGACACTAAATGTAGAAGCCATGTTGCTCTGGGAGTTACTAAGGTCTGAGAATGCTTTCTCCAAAATCTCCATCTTGTGAAATCTCGGTCTCCTATGTTGATGATATTCAAAGATGAGGAGCCCTTTGAGAGGTGGGGTCTATAGGGAGGTCGCTGGTTACCACGGCCCTATACAAGGATTCATGCTGGTCTCAAAAAATTTGTATTAGGTCTCTCAGAAGATGACTGTCTATCTGTCTACCTGTCTCTCTCTCTCTCTCTCTCTCTCTCTCTCTCTCTCTCTCTCTCTCTCTCTCTCTCTCTCTCTCTCCTTCCCCTCTCTGTCCCCACCCCCTCCTGTGATCTTGTACTTGACAATGCTTCTGTTCCCATCCCAGATTTCTGTCTCAAGACAGATCTGAGGTGGTGACTGGCAGGAAGCTGTGTCTCCTTGGAACAGCATGTGGCTTGGTTTTGTTTGATGTCTCAACTCACTTAAGAATTCCTGTGTCCTCTCAAGAGAGGGAAGAAATTTTCCCATCAAAAGGGGCATAAACACCTGCAGGATTCAGGACTGTTCTTTTTCCATGGCAGAGCCTCAAGACTGGCCAGAGAATTTCAGAAAGGTATGTGTGGTTTAGGGAGCTACAGTCTCTGAGCCCCATGACTCAGCTCAGTTAGCAAGAGCTGCTCACCTTCTCATCTCTGAGGGTTTGAACCTTAAGAACCAACCACTGTGGTGCCAGACCATAAGACTCCAGGGTATTCTGTAGAATCTGAACCAGGCTACTGATATCCCCAACATCTGTGCTGTTTTACAGTTTGACATTGCCTTCAAGAGGCTGGATCTTTTTTTCTCTCCCCTCAAAAACTGGCTGGCTCCTCATGTGACTCTCCTAAAACCAAGAGGTGGTGGCAGATGTGACATTACTTGGCGTCCACAACAAAGGGGGAAGAGGCTATGCAGCTGGTCTCTGGTTCTCCTGGGATGCTCACTAGGCAGGAAGCCACATGGAGGAAATCCAGTCACCAGACTGTCACGAGGGAGAAGATGCATACTGTTTCTAGGTCCTCAGTCCAGCTGAGCTCCCAGCAACACCTAGGCTCATCTGCAGGCCATATGCTAGGCATCTTGGACATTCACCCAGTGGGGTCTCCAGATGTCCAAAGCCCAAATCAACATCCAACTTCAGCCCTATGGGAAGCTGAGGGAAAATAAACTTAGCCATTCCTAAATTCTTGAATCACAAAGTCATGAACTAAATAAAGTGGCCACTTAAAGCTTTGGGAAATCATTTGTTACACAGACTTGCCCCAGAGTGACCTTCCTGGGGATTAGAATGACAGCTGAGAATGAACTGGCTGTCAGGCTAGCTTGGGGTGCCCTGGGTGGCAGTGTGACATCTGGCAGCATTGCCTACTCTGCAGACCCAGTCAGGGTCAGGCTGTCTGGCATGTAGCCCCTGCTCAGTACATGTTAGTAGTTTTATGAACCGATGTTGAGAAAAGGGAAGAACATGGATGGAGACTTTGGGTTAATTCAAGATTTGGGAATGAGGCAAAGGAGCAAACAGTTGACAGGTGCTTTTGAAGTGGATGTTGCCTCAGCATAAGAAAAGCCTTTGTGCTTTCAACCAAAAGGGGCCCAGTATTCTGAGACATACTTTTTTAAAAATTAATTTTGTAATACAGCTGGTTTTGTTTTGGTTTTGCCTGTATGTATGTGTGTGCACCATGTGCATGCAGCCAGAAGAAGGCATCAGAGTCACTGGAACTGGAGTTACAGGCGGTTGGGAGCCACTGTGTGGGTGTCAGGAATTGAACCCAGGACCTCTGGAAGAGCCCTCAGTGCTCTTAACTGCTGAGCCATCTCTCCACCCAGTAACTCCAGTTTTTGTGTGAGAGGGAAAACATGAGCTCACCTTCTGAGATGAATCTCAATTAAGTGAGGCAGAGGCAAGGTTAGATTTCTAATTCTGTGCCCTGTCCCCATGGAGTGCATGCCTTAGCAGGTAGATCAGCTCTGTGCCCCTGTCCCCATGAAGTGCATGCTTTGGCAGGTAGATCAGCTTTGCACACCTGTCCCCATGGGGTGTGCTGCTTTAGCAGGTAGATCAGCTAGAGATCACCTTTCCATTACAAACTGATCTAGCTCTCTGTATTTTTAGGAAGCTTAATTAAAAATAATACCTCAGGCTTATAAAGCCTAAATAAAATATCCCATTTTACCACATCAGGTTTTCTGTGTACCTAATAACTCAGAGTCCTTTCCAAGAGTGTCAGGTCTATGTCAGGAGACAGTTGTAGATATTTATATTAAAGTTGTGACCAAACTCACCATCCAGAGAATGTACGTCATTCTGCACACACGTTTTACAATCCCGACCTCTGACACCTCTGCTCTTGTGGGACAGTTTGGGCTCCTATTATTGTCTTAAAATTTTTCTACTTGACAGTAAATCAAGCCTCAGGCGGTCAAGGATGTCTCTGATGAGCAGCTCACAGCAGGCATCCTGGTCCTCTGGCTCCTGCAGTCTTCCTGCAGCCTCTCATGCGATGCTCCATGACCTACGTCCAGGGCCTGTGCTGTCAACCCATCAGTCTGCTGTGGGCACCCCAGTTGTGCTCTACATTTTGACCAGTTGTGGATTTCTGTGATGGTGTGCGTCTGGTGCAGAAGGAAGTTTCTTTCATGAGAAGTGATAGCTACACTTACCTCTCCAAGGGCAAGCATCTAGAATGTAGCTAGAGATTACACTGGTTTAGGATCCATGCCCTCAAGGACCAGCCATAGGTACTTGGCTAACTTTACAGGTAGGGTGAAAATAATATAAACCTAGTACTCATGTATGAAATTCTCAAAAATAACAATAAAAGAAATACAAAAAATTAAAACAATAGACCTCAATAGAAGCTTGCTTGCTGTTATATTCTCTTGTTTTCAAAGCTCTTGAAGCCACAAGATCCTTCTTTATTCACTGATGACTCTTGTCACAGTTACTTGTCAACTTGATATAAGCCTAGAGTCACCTAGAGAGGGAAGGCAACTGAAGAATTATCTGGATCAGAATGGCCAGTGGGCATGTCTGTGGGGCATTTCTTAATTGCTCTGATGAAGGAGGGCTCAGGGTGGCATCACCCCTGGGCAGGCGATTGGCTGTCTAAGAAGGATACAAGCTGAGCAAGCCAGTAAGCAACGTTCCTCCATAGTCTTTACTTTAATGTTGTGCCTGAGTTCCTTTGTAGTTGGTTGTTTTTATTCTTTGCTCTTTTGGCTCTTTGTGGGGCCCGCCACTAAGCTCCCAAATAAATTCGGAGGCTTATTATTACTTATAAGTGCCCGGCCTTAGCTTGGCTTGTTTCTTGCCAGCTTTTCTTAACTTAAATTATCCTGTTTACTTTTTGTGTCTGGGCTTTTACCTTTCTCTGTTTCTGTATACCTTTTCTTTCCTTCTTACTCCATGACTGGCTGGGTGGCTGGGTGGCTGGGTGGCTGGGTGGCTGGCCCCTTCTTTTCTGGCTCCTTGACCTTTTACTCTTTCCTCATTTCCTCCCAGATTTCTACATATTCTCTCTGCTTGCCAGCCCCACCTATCCTTTCTCCTGCCTCGCTATGGCCATTCAGCTCTTTACAAGACGATCAGGTGTTTTAGGCAGGCACAGTAACACAGCTTCACAGCTAAACAAACACAATGTAAAGGGAAGCAACACGTCTTTGCATCATTAAACTAATATTCCACAGCATAAACAAATGTAACACACCTTAAAATAATATTCTACAACATTCCTTCCCATGACTTCCCTCAGTGATGAACTATGACCTGGGAGCATAAAATGAAATAAACTCTTTCCTCCCCAAGTGGCTTTGGTCATGGTGTGATCACTGCAACAGAAAGCCAGCTTGAACACTCATTAATCTGACATGCCTGTTTCTAAACACCCAGCTTGGAGCTCTTAGGCACACGTTGAAGACAGAACTTTTCCCAGTAGGTCACTGATATGCTTTATAAAACAAACAGAACATTTTACAAGGACAGTGTTTATGAAATAAACATGTTCTTTTGTTTTGAAGAAAACTGAGGATGGGGCCTGTGATCGAACAGGATGCCGAGTCTCTGCATGCCAATCAAAGCCACCAGAGCCAAGCTTCTGCTGTGGACCAAGGAATCTGAAAGGAAATGCGTAGACCCTGTAACCAGCCTTGTGCCCACGCGAGACTTCAAAGGAAGCTATGTGTGGTAAATTCGGACACATTCTTAAATAAAGATTGAACTTCTACTCCCTGTCTATGGCAGCGATCATCTCAGGAGGAGGGCCTGAACACAGGGGCAATGGTGAATGCTGAAGTCAGGGTCTGCCTTCTGCATTTCCCAGCACCCTCTTCATGGGAGCCCAGTGATGATGGCAGAGCACAAGTGGCCACGCCTGACATTGCAGTCATGGCAACCAGAGCTAGGAGCTTTGCTTTCCTAAATCCCACTCACTGTGACTCTGGCCAGTTTAACTTTCTGTCCCCCTGGGATCCTCCTCTATCAGCTGTGGTTGATAACATGTACTTGGTGGGATGGTTAGGATGATTAACTGTGGTGATGTTCATGAGACCTTTCTGGTACTTCTTGGCAGTGGATGTGGCTTTGGGAAGTTCTGTGTAAGCACTGACAGAGCTGCTCCCCATCACACCTGTGATCTCATGCTGTCTCCAGACTGCAAAGACCTCACATGGGAGCTATGAAGGCCACTGGACTCTGAGCAAGGTTGGCAGTTATATGCAGTGAGGAGTCTGGGTCGAGGAGATATGGAAGACCAAAGACAATAAACCACATTTCTTCTAGGAAATGGATTTTCTCTGTTTGTGGGGAAAGTGGCTGTCCTCTTTCAGAAATGTACAGAAAGCATCAGATTGTAGGCACTGTTCATCCATGTCTGCCTGGCTTTTTCTCAGAGGGTGAGCCTTGGGCAGAAAAAGCTGTGAGGATTCTGCTTACAATGCAACTGGCTGGGTAGACCAAGATTTTCTCTCAGTTTTCATCCAGACTTCATTACTTGGGCCATGTGCACAGATGTAAGCATTTGGATTTTAAGAGATGGAGCATTTAGCTATCAAAGCATTTGGCCTTCCCACCCAGACTCCATGGAACCAAAGCAATGGCTCCTTGGAGGGAAATCCCTCCCGTCTCTTCTTCTTTCCAAGGCAGTTGAGCAAGACATGGTGGTGCCATCCTTTCCTGGGTTTCAAATATAAACTCACTTATCCTCCTTACGTGGTGATTACTTATCCCCAGGGGGCATGTGACCTTAGAGACACTGTTTTTCTGGGTGATTGGCAGGTTCAGCTTCTAGAGGGTCAGATAGCTCTTGTGGGTCTAGGTGGGGCTCTGGGAAGAAGGGAAAGCAAGACCTTTCTGTTTCTGGTGCATTTCCATCCCCACAGGGTGACAGGCCAGTTGTCAGGCCACAGGAGGCTCCAGACATGGGGCACCTTAGACTTAGAAGTGTTCTCTAAAAGCAGGATGACTCCAGGCTGAGGAGATACAGAGGGATGAAGAGGGAGGCTGGAGCCTGCAGGTCCTTCTGGAATGTTCTGGCAACTTTTTTTCCAAGCTTTCTGGAAAATACTTTATCATGTTCCACAAAAGCAAAATCGGTTATTGATTTCTGCTTTCTCTTGAGTGGGGAAGAGCCTCCAGCCCTGCCTGTTAAACTGTGCTTAGCCTTTGTTGAAACTCTAAGAGGCCAGATGTCTCTTTGCTTTTAATCTAACTCCTTTGAGGGCTGTGCTCCAGGTGTTAGGGTGTTGGTGAGAAGCACTGACTGGGGTGGGGTGAGGAAGAACTCACTAGGGTAAGGCTGGAGTGACATGCTCTATGACCAAGACGTGTGCATGGCTCCTCTAACTAGATGAAACTCTGCTATTTCAGTATTGTTCCAGACCTATTGATTGCCAAGATGCGTTTTAAAAAGCATCTGGAATCAGGCAATTAGTTCTTACTTAATGTAGAATGTCAGAACAGGGCCACTGAGTCTCTAATTGATCAGCTGATTCATTATTTCCTTTGCATGGTTAGCTGTGCACTGAGGCCAATGGGAACCATAAGACAAGAAAAAGTTGGGAAAGCAGAGGCCAAGACTTATTAGCCCACTGCCTAGTAACACACTGCCTACCCATTTATTTCCTAATAATTTTTTTAATGTAGCCACTCAGAGAGAAAGTCTACAGCAGGGGCTGTCAATACTGGGGAGAAATTACGTGTTTCCTGTAAGTAGCTGGTATTGTGCACCAGGTATCAGAGTGTCTAGATCATAAGAAGTGCAGTGACAGTGTTGGACCATAAAAAGAAGCACAGCCATCATCCATTAGGAAAAGGAATTTCACTAACTCCTTTGGGCATCAAGAGAAAACTGCTTCAGGACAGCAGGGTGTTCAGCTATAACACAGTCTTTGGAGTGTGTCCCTGGAAGAAAGGTCACTGCAGAGTTCAGACATTGGTGTCTGCCAGTTAAGACTGCATGTATAAGGAAGGTCACCTTGCATGAACATGTAGGCTAGCGTCTCTGGTCTTACTCATGTGAAGTGAACAGTTCAGAATGTGAGATAGGATGAGGGTAGAGATTCCAGCAGGGGCATGCTTTTTAGCTATGGACTTTGAGTGAGATACTCCACCTCTGCATCTGGTTTTCTTCCTGGTGTTAAATAGGGAAGATTGGTTATGGCCAGACTCAGACTATCCTGGCTGCCCGTGTGACCCTTCCCATCTCACATATCTGGTCTACTCTCTAGAAGCCAAAGGATTTTCTCCAGGCAGTGAGAGGCTTGCTTCCCCCTCTGGGCATGACCTGGCTGCTGTACGATACCCTGGAGGGAATCCTGCTTACATATTGAGGTTCTCTACCATCTAGTACTGCAATGCTGAAAACAGCTGCTTGAGCTCTTATGTGGGGCCCCAGCAGGATGGAGCCTCCTCCCACAGCAGTGACAGAAGCACACTGGCTTCTCACTTCTGGGCACTTACGCTCCTGTTCATTTGCTCTTGCTCACTTCCTCACATCAATTTCCTGGACATAAGTCCTTGTGTCTGGCCAGTGTGAAGAAGCCCCTGCCGAGCTGTCCAGTGTCACTCATAACAAGGGAAGGTGCATTCTGACTGTATCAACTCTAAGATTAGGAAGGGAAATCAGTGGCAAGTACTCACTGCAGTGCTTGACACAGAGGCATCATGTAGTTCTTCTCTCTGCTCTCCCTCCTCCCCTCAATTCCAGTCTACTTGGTTTTTTTGTTGAATGCTGGGGGGGGGTCAATATTGAGCAATGATGGATTCAAGCACCAGTGTAAGAGATTCATTCATGCCTGTTGGGAAGAATAGTACAACTGAGTACTGTAAGAGCGAATGCAGTGTGCATACATGGGGAGAAAGGAGGCACAAGTTTTAAATCTTAAGGTTCTAGAGTGTTGTGGAAGATTAGTTTAAGATGTATTACACTTGTTTATGCTGTGGAATACTTGTTTAATGATGCAAAGATGTGTTGCATTCTTTCATGTTGCATTTGTTTAACTTTGTAAGTCTGTGTTATTTGCCTGTCTAAAACACCTGATTGGTTTAATAAAGAGCTGAATGGTCAATAGCAAGGCAGGAGAAAGGATAGGTGGGGCTGGCAGGCAGAGAGATAAATAGTAGGAGAAATATAGGCTTGAGAGAAAAGAGAAGAACAGGAGGAGGTAGGGAAGGAGGATGCCAGGGACCAGCCACCCAGCCACACACCCAGCCATGGAGTAAGAAGGAAAGAGAAATGTATAGAATAAAGAAAAGTAAAAAGCCCAGAGGCAAAACATAGTTAAAGAGAAATAGGATAATTTAAGTTAGAAAAGCTGGCTAGAAACAAGCCAAGCTAAGGCTGGGCATTCATAAGTAAGAATATGTCACTGTGTATTTATTTAGGTGCTGAGTGGCCGCCCCCAAAGAGTAAAAAACCAAAACCAAAGCAAAACAATGAAGCCCCAACTACTCTAGAGTGCAAGTGACATAGACCACTTGTGTGAGCTGGCCATGTTCTGTGCAGAAGCAAAAGGCTGCCTTTGTATTACATCTCCAAGGACTCAGGCATCAATCCCATGCCATTACCTTTTCTTTCTGCATTTATTCATCTATTTGGTGTGTGTGTGAGTGTGTGTACATGTGTATACGTGTGTGGGGGGCATGCATGTGGAGGTCAGGGGACAACTTGAAGGATTCAGTTTTCTCTCTTCTACCATGTAGGTTCTGGGGATTGAACACAGGTCATCAGGCTTGGCAGCAAGCACCTTTCCCCACTCAGCCATCTTGTCAGCCCAGTCACTCTTTCTTCATGGCCTGCTCTTGTTCTCTGGCCTCTGGACATGCCTCTTTGTGACATTGTCCATCTCCTCATTCCATCCAAACCTCATCAGTTTACTTTCTCCAAAGATGCCTGGAATCATCAATGTGACTATAATGCATCTCACTTTGTTTTCAGGTGTTAACAGTAAGTATTACTTATTGTTAATTTTAATTTTTCCTTTCTGATTGGTGAGTATAACCCCAATGTATTGTTAAACAGGGAGGTTGAGATGACACTTTAGCCACTGAGAACAATGTTAGTTGTAATTTTTCATAGATGTCAGTTATTAGTTTGAGGACACTCATTTATTCTTAGTGTATTAAAGGGTGTTTTTCTTTTTCTTTTAAAGAAGTATGTATGTTAGGCTTTGCCAAATGAATTCTCTGTTGAGATAATCACATGGTTTTGCTCTTTTGGTTTATCTATGCAATGAATTCCATTGATTGCTGATTGAATTACAAACTAATTTCACACTCCTGGGATCTATATGTCATTTATTCATGAAATATTATTATCTCCTATGTTGCTCACTTGGATTTTCTAAATTTTGCCTTGGAATTTTCCAATGGTGTGCCTATGGGACTTTCCCAGACAGAATCCAGGGCACCCTTAGAACTCACCTCATTATTTTGACTCCTTTGGAGTTGAATGTGTTTTGCCATCTGATGTCTGATATCCTGAAAATGTTCTTTCATATGATCTGTTCATTTAAAAAATCAGTTCAGGAAGGCAAGCTGATTCAATCCTGTTTCTCCATCTTGGCAAGAATTAAAAGCAGAAACAAGTATTTTTAAGGGTGAAAACTGATAAATTGAGTTCCATTCAGTGGGAAATCAGCACTCAGCAAATGGTGCCATTGAGAACACTAATAGTTTACCCAGAGAAATGCAGCTCTTTGATATAGAAACAGCTTACAGAGGCCTCATCTATTGTCATCTGAATATCAGAGAATTCTGGGTTGTCTTACATAAAACTCTCTAGGGAATTATTCTCCTGAGTTCAGACATCTAGGCACCCAAGCGTGGTATAAAGGGCCCTGCTACTATACGAGCTGAAACTCTCTCTCTCCCTTTCTCTTTCTTTCTTTCTTTCTTTCTTTCTTTCTTTCTTTCTTTCTTTCTTTCTTTTCTTCCTTCCTTCCTTCCTTCCTTCCTTCCTTCCTTTCTTTCTTTCTTTCTTTCTTTCTTTCTTTCTTTCTTTCTTTCTTTCTTTCTTTCTTTCTTTCTTTCTTTCCTCCTTCCCTCCCTCCCTCCCTCCCCCTCTCTCTCTTTCTTTCTCTCTGTCTCTTTCTCTCCCCCTCTTTCCCTCTCCCCCTCTCTCTGTTTCCTCTTCTCTCTCTCTCTCTCTCTCTCTCTCTCTCTCTCTCTCTCTCTCACACACACACACACACACACACACACACACACACACACGCACACACGCACACACGCACACACGCACACTCCTTAAGCTCATTGTAGAGAAGCATTTCCCTCAGCTGAGAGTCACATGTGCCCTTGGCACTCATGAGTTGTGACCCCTTTGGCCTTGCTTGCCTGACACTTTTGCTTCTGTTTTCCTTTGAGTGAAGTTACCTGAGTCTGAGGAGAGACAAGAAGCAAAACGCTCACCTCCCCAGGACACTGTCGAATGCTGCAGCCCATACCTTCTATAGGTACTGTTCTACTAGCTTACAGCATAGGAATGATTTCCTGGATGTCATCAAGATGGCTGATGTGGTCTTTGTAGCCCTCCCCTGGACATTTGTGTCATGTTCTTTTGTAGGAAACTATTTAATATATGGAAACACTTCCCCTCTTTGGCATTCTGTAGGGTCATCGAGTTCAGTTATGGCGAAGAAAAATAATTCTGGCTATGCAGTTAAAAAACATTAAATTTCAATTAACATATTGTGAAACATTTAATTTTTACTGTGTGAATACTTATAAAATTATATTTAAAATTTTTTCTGTAGATGATTATAAAAATTCCATTTTAAAAGCAGGGAGATGGTAGATAACAGATCACAGTTATTATAAATGAGACATGGTTTCATTTTCTGACAATATGGTCTTGATTATATTTAGGTTGACATAATCAGCTTTGCAGCTTAAGCTTACGTTTTTACAATGGATTCTATCATGTTGTGGCCACTTAAATGTTTGTAAGTAAAGGGACCTATGGTGCCCTCTGGTGTGTCCATGTTGGGATTATAGAAGTCTTCTGGTAGACTAAAACAAGTCAAAGTGTGTTTCCTATGCATTCCTATGCATTTCACTGATACCTTGTTTTCAATGGAAATTTGGAATGAACAGGTAAAGGAAGCCACTGAAATCTTTGGATATGACTAACAGCTAAAATCACCCATGAGTTACTAGCTGTGGGTGGCATTTCCCAAAACTACATGTGAGTTTGGGAGAGGTGGGTGTTCCATTTTTATTTGCACACACATGAATGATACCCTCAAGCTTTGTTTATCTAAGCACTTGAAACAAGGGTTCACTTTATCTGACTCCCTTTTCTTCCTACTTTGAATCAAAACCATGTTTGCTATTTGTCCATGATATATTAACATCCTTGGGATACCTGAGGCTCTAATGAGAACTGCTTTGAAACTAGGGAATTAGAGGAAAAGTGGACTTTGCCATGAAGTGTGATCCTTATCAGTAAAAACCAGAAGTCAGATATCAGGGTAATAACCCCAAAGATCAGAGAAGCAGAGGAGCAACCATTAGAGACTTCTTCCCTCTCTGAATGCTCAGACTGAAAAGGGATCGAGATCCTGTCTCCACCTCCTGACTGTTCTGGGATTAAAGGCATGAGCCCCCCCAAGTGCTGTGATTAAAAGTATGAGCCTCCACCACTGCCTGGCCTCTGTGGTTAACTAGTGGCCAACTCCACCCTCTGATCTCCAGACAAGCTTTATTTGTCAGAACACAAACAAAACATCACACAACATTGCCATCTAGTAGTATCTTCTCAGACCTTTCCCTCACCCCCTGCTTTGTGGAAAAGGGGCCAGAACCCTGCAAATTGTGGTGCCCAAGCTCACTCTCCAACTGTCCACTGGCTGTATTGAATCAATAAGACTCACCCGCAAAGCATGGTGGGAGGGAGGGAGGAAGAGGCTCTTCCCATGCTTCTTCCCTGGTCCTGTGGCTCTCTGGTGGAATCTCAGTCTCCTCACTGATAGCGTCTTCTTCCATGGCCCTGGCACACCCTGGGCATACCTAGGATGCTCACTTCATGGCCTCCATAACCTTTCCCAGGGACTGCTCTGGTCAACTGTTCTCTAAGCAGTCTTTCTAGCTGCTTCCTGCTGTAGGCAGTCTCTGATTGTCTCAGTAGCCCTGCTTGGTTATGTAGTAATGTTGACACTTTTGTGTCTATCTCTATATTAAATCTCTCCACTGGACTGTGCAGGCCGGTTCTCTCTCTCTCTCTCTCTCTCTCTCTCTCTCTCTCTCTCTCTCTCTCGGTTTTTCGAGACAGGATTTCTCTGTGTAGCTTTGTGCCTTTCCTGGATCTCGCTCAGTAGACCAGGCTGGCCTCGAACTCACAGAGATCCACCTGGCTCTGCCTCCCCAGTGCTGGGATTAAAAGTATGTGCCACCACTGCCCGGCTCTCCTTTTCCTTTTTATTGGTAGACTTGTTTTCCCAACTTATCTTTGACCAATTCAATCAATAACAAATTACCTTACATTAAAAGTAAGAATATAAGAACTTCTACCCAGCTAATGCAAGAGGTAGCCAGGGAATAGATGGAATATTGTCAGAGGATGGAGGAGGTCATTACGTGTGCATGTGTGAGTGTGTGTACAACTATGTGCATGCATGCAGGTGTGTTTGTATGTTCATGTGTGTACATGTGTATATAACTATGTGCATGTGTGCATGTGTGTACATATGTGAGTGTGTGTACAGCTATGTGTATGCATGCAGGTGTGTTTGTGTGTACATGCGCATGTGTGAGTATAGCTATGTGCATATGGGTGTGCACACTATGTGTGTATGTACACATGTAAGTGTGTGTATCTTAGTTATTTTTTTATTGCTGTGATTATATCCCATGATCAATGCAACCTACATAAAAATTTATTTGGGGTTCACAGACAGGCATAGTGCTGGAGTAGTATCTAAGAGCTCACATCTTGAGACATTCCATGAACCTCAGGGTTGAAGACATCACAGCAGTGGAGATTGAAATATCACACAGTGGGGCGGGAAACCAGGGGACTATGGGTCCTCGAGAACTAAAGTAATCCCTGAGGTCACATCTCTGTGACCCAAAGACTTTCCATTAGACCACACCCCCTTTCAGCGTTGCCTAGATCCAAGACTATCCACACATTAGTCCTTGTGGGACAGACCATAGCACCTTCTCAAGGCACAGCATCTGAAGTTCCCTTTCTATCCATCAGTGAGCATTCCCCATGTTACATGTAACACTGCCATATGGCTGAGATATTCCAGGGGCAATTCACAGCATCACTAACCTTCAAGTATAAATAAATTATAAAGGTGAGTATATATTTATATTCACTTTTAAATGTAAATGACATTATAAATTTGGCATTTTAAGACTATGCTGGAAGGAGCCTTTTCTTACGAAGTACTTCAGAACCTGTCTTCCAAGAGAATGGGTATATGAATTTTTTTCAGGTTTGTATCATTAAAAACATACATGGGGGAGGTAAGGAGGAAGAAAAAGGAGGAGGAGAAGAGGTGGGAGGGGAGATGGAGAGAGCAAAGCACTGTTTTAGGTGGAAAATAGATTCTATTCAAAATTTTCTCTGAAAATCCTACAGTCCAGGATGAAGTGCCAGCATCCAATAATTGTGACTTATAATTGTATGTTACCTAATAATTGTAACAATTGTTTTTAATTATACCATAATAGAAGGTTTTAGTCAATCAAGAATTAGATGGTTTAAAATATTTTTTAGAGTTTCAAACATTAGAACATGTCTGACATTAGGACTATATTTGCATAAATCCTTGCCTAACAAGTACTCAGGGTGCCCAGGGTGGCTGTCTCTTTTCTAGGGGACATTAGTGCCCCTGGGCTTCCTTCTCCCTGTCCGCCCTCTGTCAGAGCAGCTGTCTGTCCTCAGTTACTCTGCTTACGTGGGTCACACAGTCCTGCTGAGCCCTTTCCTGTATTGTCTTTTCACCTCGTTAAATGTAACATATGAACAATTTGTTTTTTTAAACCAGACAAAGCTGGAGAGGGGAGGCGGCGGTGGCAAAGGTTTGGCTCTTTAAATTCCCAGTGACTAAGGTCAACAAGAAGTTTCCTCAAACAGCACAATTCTGCCTTTTTCATAAGAGAAACCAGAGGGGCCCAAACCCTGTTCTGGCTTTTGCATTTTATCCACAACTCTACAATCTGATGTTTTCAACCCCATAAAAATGGAACCAAGTTCAGCTGCTCCAGCCTGTATGGTGTGGCTTTAAATGACTGCAGACCAGTCACACCTGGACAGTGGGACTCCGGCTCTCAAACACCCTTCTTCCCACTCAGCCCTTCCCGTGAAGGATGCAATTCGGGGAATGACTTGGCCCAAACTTCTGCTGGAAGAGTAGTCCTCACTCTAGCTCTGCATGTGAGGGAAGGGTCACTGGAACAGAGCCTGTGGGTGTGAGGTAAGCCTGCCACTCCCTGCATCTTCTCTATGGCTGTCCAGCTTTTCCACATTCTCCAGCCTCTCAGCAGATGGGAGACTTTTGTCAGAGAGTGATTGGTAGCCAGATGACCCAGCACCTCCCAGAGGGGGCAGAAACTTGGAAAGCATGGAAACAAAACATGTATGTATTTCCAAAAGCATTTGGTGTTTGGTTCATGGCAATGAAAATGTATCTCCTAGAGATGAGTAAATGTGGACATTCCCAGGGGACTCACTTACTTCTATTTGGCTGATATACCTCCTTTTAAATGGTTTTAAGTAACTCACAGATTCTCAGAGACACAAAAGATGCTTCCAGAATGGCTGTGAGCTAAACTCTCCTGGGATGTTGGATTGTCTAAGTATGTAAATTCACATTCCACATTGACAGCTGGCTGCCAACTCAAACACTGTGGCAAACACACCCACTCTTGCTTCCAAACACCAACTGGGTGCCCTGTCACCAGAGCACAAGGAGGACAGGTGTTGTGGATGTCGCTCACACAGGTAACCAGTAACCAGTTCTACGCACAACTCTTTTTGTACAGAAGTCACGGTAGATTCCCAGAGTCTTGGATTCACATCTGGGGTTGCTTTCTTCAGCCTGGGAGCATGATTGTTTTCATTTTCTTCCAGGTGATTTCACTAAAGAGAAATGGGGAACACAGCAGGGTCACAGGGCAGTGATGACCAGAGGCTAACTGCAGGCATGATGAATCTTCTTCCCCTGTCTTTTCTCCTCCTAAAGTGTCCCCAGGAAAACATATGAAACTTCTGAGGCACAACCACATGGTCTCCTGGAGCTGTGACCCTGCTGAATCTTGATTCTGTCCAGACTTTGTCTTCCCAGAAACCCATGAACTCCATTTCCACCTCTGAATTTCACTTCTTATTTTGTCATAGTTGAGTCAATAGTTACAGTTAGGAATAGGCTTAGAATATACACCCATGTCTTCTTCATTCCAATCCATTGTCTGCATTGTACAAAACAAGGAAAACATCCCCAAAGGAGCCTCTCATCATTTGCCTTGCCCAAGAGTTTCCTCTGACCTATTTTCTGAGACACAGCATCTGCCATCTATCTTTAATAGGAGCTGTTAGAGTTGATTTTCCTTATCTGTGGGTTCCAAATCCATGGATTTAATCAATTTTTGACCTCTTCTTCTTCTTCTTCTCCTCCTCCTCTTCCTCCTCCTCCTCCTCCTTCTACTGCTTCTGCTTCATCTATTAAAAATTTTTTTTTGAGATTTCCCATGTCCATCTTTGCATGTCTGTTGGAGTTTTATCATTCAGGTGTTGTTAGGCAGTCATATTGCCAGGGTGTCATAAGTCTAGGAGCTTCCCTGTCATTTCTAGAAGCAATCTCACAGCTCACATCCTGGCCCTCTGTTCCTCCAATCTTCGCTCCTCCCCTCCCAGGTGGATCCTGAGCCTTAGGTGCAGGGATTGCGTTCTAGGCACAAACACTGGGCTGTCACTTTATGATCTTAATCTCTACATTATAATAAGCTCCAGTTTTCTATAATGGTCTCCATTTGCTGCAAAGAGAGACTTCTGTGATGAGGTGTGAGAGTTGCGCCTCTCTGTGGGCGTAAGGGTAAGTTTTAGAATGCTATCAGGAATCATGTTGGTCTAGTAAAGTGGCGGTTTTGGCGTCTCCTCTAAGATCAATGACTTCACTGGCTCCAGGCATCAAGCAATCCTGTAGCTGGAAGTTTCTCCGGTCCTGCCTGGCCCCATGGTCCCATAGCTGCTTATTTTATAATCACCCAGAGGCTTAATATTAATTGCAAATTATATGGCCTATGGCTCAGGCTTCTTACTAGCTAGCTCTTGTGACTTCATTCAGCCCACAACTATTTATCTATGTATTGCCACATGTTCCGTGACTTTACCTGCATCTCATTACATGTTGCTCCTTGGACGGCCGTTTGGCGTCTCCCCTGACTCTCCTTTATCCTTTCACCTTTCACCATCTCTCTTGGATTTCCTACCTGGCTCCACCCTGCCCTGCAATAGGCCAATGCAGCTTTATTTATTAGCCAATGGGAGTAACACACATTCACAGCATACAGAAAGACATCCCATAGCACTTAAGTCCAATTAGATAGCTGTTGATTACCTCTAACGTGAATCTTTTAGGGTAGTTGTTTCCAACCTGTGTGTTGAAACCCCTTCGGGAGTTGAGTGACTCCTACAGGGTCACCCAAGACCATCAAAGAACACAGATGATCACATTACCATTCATAGCAGTAGCAAAATGACAGTTATGAAGTAGCAATGAAAATAATTTTATGGTTGGGGGTCACCACAACATGAGGACTGTATTAAAAGGACACAGCATTAGGAAGGTTGAGACCCACAGCTTTAGGGGGTTCTTGCTATACTGGCCACTGTGTTTCATAGGCATCGCAGCTGGGTGAGATGACCGATTGCTTCACCCCCCTTGGCGCCTTGCATGGCACCTTTTGGTCCTGTGAAAGCGAGATTGGAGCTGGAGAGATAGCTCTGAGGTGAAGAGCTCTGGCTTCACTTCCTGGGGACTCAGTTTGATTCCCAGCACTCACACGGTGGTTTGTAGCTATCTGTAACTTTCGTTCCAGGGAATGCATTGTCATCCGCCAGGTGCACACATGGTGCACACACATACACTCAGGCAAAACACCCACACACATACAGATAGGTTAACAAAATTAAAAAAAAAAAAACAAAACAACAAGAAAGCTAGACCATTGGAAGGAAGATTTCGGATTGAAGTTCCAGCTCCAATATTCTGAGCCCCGCCTCTAACCAAAACAGGCAACTAATGATTGTTGAGAAAGGAAGAATTAGTCTTTCCCAGGGATGAGCCCCAAGTTGGTTATCCCATACCAAGTGATCAACCCTGAAACCATACACAAACAAGCAACAATAAATGGACTCAGCAGGTTGCATTTATATATTCATGAACACACACACACACACACACACACACACACACATACACCAATAGTGATCAAAGAGACCATCAATTTAAGAGGGAGTGATGCGGGAGGTGGGGGGGGCATGGGAGAGATTGGATGGCAGAAAGAGAAGGGGAAAGTGATATAATTGTATTTTAATTAAAATAGATCTTTTATTAAAAGAAAAAGAAAAATTGAATTTGCCCACACAGAACACGACACTGGACTCATGCCAAAGAAGAGCTGTGTGATCAGAGCCTCCTGTAGCCTCTACCATCTCACATATCTCAGTCTCCTGATACTTGCCTGAGCACTGTCATCCCTGGATTGTGGCCATGCTGTTTTGATGGGGTTGTGTACATGTAACCATCTTGTTAAATAAGAAACACAGAGCCAATTGCAGAGTTACCCTTACCCTTCATTGCTTCTGCTGCCTTTCCTCTCTGCAAGAGAGCTTCTTTCTGTGTCCTATCTTTTTTTTATAGACTTTCTGTTCTGCCTTCTCATTTGAGGTAAACCCAGCTACATGACTACAACTGGCTGAGTGTAGCTTGGGCCTGAGCAGGGGACCGCAAGGCCACAAGCAATAGGCTTTTTTGTGAATTTGTACCTCGAATGTTGGGCGCCAAATGTAGATGTAACCGTCTTGTTAAATAAGAAACACAGAGCCAATTTCAGAGTTACCCTTACCCTTCACTGCTTCTGCTGTCTTCTTTTATGAAAAGAAAAAAGAGAGAATATGAATATGATAATAAAAAAGATCAATATTTGAATCTACTTTAAAAAAGGAACTACTTATTTTAAATAGGATAAGTAATGACAATTTTTTTGTCTGAGTTTATCAAATGTTACTGAAGTAGACATCGTTAATGTAATCTTGACTATGTATATTGTATTTACTTATTGGATATGATTTTTCTTGTATTAGTTATAAGCTTTTTAAAATTTTAGACAAAAACAGGGGAAATGTGGTGGTATTGTGTTCCCCGAAATATTATGTGTTCCCCGAAATAAACTTATCTGGGGTCAGAGAACAGGATGGCCACAATATTAAACATAAGGATAGGCAGTGGTATCGCACACCTTTAATCCTAGCATTTCAGAGACAGAAATACCTCTGGATCTCTGAGTTCAAGGCCACATTAGAAACAGCCAGGCCAATGGGCGGGCCCTGTGGGAAGGCTCTCCTTTTCCAAGACAGCAGGCAGACCCTGCAGTCTCCACACCCTGCCCCCACACCCATTTGCCCGAGACCCCAGCCACTTCCTGGGACTCAGAGACCAGCCTCCAGCTCCCATCCTGCCCCAGAACTCCCATCTGGACCAGAGAGCCCCCAGCTACTATCCGCCCCAGAACTCCCATCTGGATCAGAGCTTCCATCCTGTCCCAGAACTCCCATCTGGACAAGAGGAACTCCCATCTGAACAATATAAGGAGACCCCAGGGACTTCCTGAGACTCAGAGTCCAGCCCCCTAGCTCCTATCTGGCCAGCACTCTCATCTGGACCAGAGCTTCCATCTGGACCAGAGAGAGGCTCCCTAAATCTGTCAGCTCTGTCTGGACCAAGTACACTGATAATACCAAGAATGAACCCACAAGGAGATGGGCAGACATCAAGGCAGAAATACATACAACAAAATAAAGAGCAATACAGCATCACCAGAACCTAGCCCTTCTCCAACAGCTAAACCTGAACATCATGTAATGGAAGAAGAAGAAGAAAACAACCTTATAAGTAACATCATGAAGAGGCTAGAGCCTTATATAGAAGAAATAAAAAATAAAGTGGAGGAACAGACAAACAAAAAATGGGAAGAATGCTATAAAAAAAGCTAGAGGAAAGGACAATTAAAGCAGAAGAAAACAATAAGTCCCTGAAAGAAAATCATGAAAAAGCAAGGGAAACAGTCCAAGACCTGAAGAAGGAAATAGAAAAAATGAAGAAGACACTAGCAGAAGGAATGCTGGAAATAGAAAATCTGAGTAAACAAACAGGAACTTCAGATGCAAGTACTACCAACAGAATGCAAGAGATGGAAGAGAGGATCTCTGGTGTTGAAGATACGTTAGAAGAAATAGATTCATCAGTCAAAGAAAACACTAAAACCAACAAAGTCATGACCCAAAATGTCCAAGAAATTTGGGACACCATGAAAAGACCAAACCTACAAATAATAGGGATAGAGGAAGGAGAAGAATACCAACTCAAAGGCACAGAAAATATATTTAACAAGATAATAGAAGAAAACTTTCCCAACTTAAAGAAAGAAATGCCTATGAAGATACAAGAAGCTTATAGAACACCAAATAGATTAGACCCCACAAAAAAGTCCCCTCGCCATGTAATAATTATACAACTAAATGTACAGAATAAAGAAAGAATATTAAGGGCAGCAAAGGAAAAAGGCCAAGTGACTTATAAAGGCAAACCCATCAGAATAACACTCGATTTCTCAAAGGAGACTTTGAAAGCCAGAAGGACCTGGACAGATATAATGCAGACACTAAGAGACCATGGATGCCAGCCTAGACTAATATACCCAGCAAAACTTTCAATCATCATAGATGGAGTGAACAAGACCTTCCAAGACAAAACCAGATTTAAACAATACTTATCCACAAACCCGGCCCTACAGAAAGCACTAGAAGGAAAATTCCAACCTAAGGAAGGCAGATACACCCATGAAAACACAGGCAATAGATAACACCACAGCAGTAAACCCAAAAGAAGAGAAGTACACACACACACTACCACCAAAAAATAAAAATAATAACAGGAATGAACAATCACTGGTTGAATATCCCTTAATATCAATGGACTTAATTCACCTATAAAAAGACACAGACTAACAGAATGGATACGAAAACAGGACCCATCTTTCTGCTGCATACAAGAAACACACCTCAAATTCAAAGACAGACACCTCCTAAGAATAAAAGGCTGGGAAAAGACTTTCCAATAAAATGGTCTTAAGAAGCAAGCTGGGGTAGCCATCCTAATATCCAGCAAAATAGACTTCAAACTAAAATCAATCAAAAGAGATGATGAAGGACATTACATCCTCATCGCAGGAAAGATCCACCAAGATGAAGTTTCAATTCTCAACATTTATGCCCCAAACACAAGGGCACCCACATATGTAAAAGAAACATTACTAAAGCTTAAATCACATATAAAACCCCACACATTAATAGTGGGAGACTTCAATACCCCACTTTCACCTCTGGATAGATCAGCCAAATTGAAACTTAACAGAGACATAATGGACTTAACTGATGTTATGACTCAAATGGACATAATTGATATCTACAGAACATTCCACCCAAACAAAAAAGAATATACCTTCTCTCAGCACTCCATGGAACCTTCTCTAAAATTGACCACATACTTGGCCACAAAGCAAATCTCAACAGATACAAAAGAATTGGAATAACCAATTGTTCTATCAGACCACCATGGTTTAAAGAAAGATTTCAACAACAACAACAACAAAAACCTACAGAAATCCTACAATCTCATGGAAACTGAATAATGCTCAACTGAATCACCAATGGGTTAAGGAAGAAATAAAGAAAGAAATTAAAGACTTCCTAGAGATCAATGAAAATGAATACAACACATACCCAAACTTATGGGACACTATGAAAGCAGTGCTAAGAGGGAAATTCATAGCACTAAATGCCCACATAAAGAAGCTGGAGAAATTTCACACTAGTGACTTGACAGCATACCTGAAAGCCCTTGAACAGGAAGAAGCAAAGTCTCCCAGGAGGAACAGATGCCAGGAAATTATCAAATTGAGAGCTGAAATCAATAAAATAGAAGTAAAGAGAACAATACAAAGGATTAATGAAACAAAGAGTTGGTTCTTTGAGAAGATCAACAAGATAGACAAGCCCTTATCCAAACTAACCAAAAGACAGAGAGAGCATCCAAATGAACAAAATCAGAAATGAAAAGGGGGACATAACAACAGACAATGAGGAAATCCAGAGAATCATCAGGTCATACTTCAAAAACCTCTACTCCACAAAACTGGAAAATCTAAAAGAAATGGATAATTTTCTGGATAGGTACCACATACCTAAGTTAAATCAAGACCAGATAAACCATTTAAATAGTCCAGTAACCCTCAAGGAAATAGAATCAGTCATTAAAAGTCTCCCAACCAAAAAAAGCCCAGGACCAGATGGTTTCACTGCAGAATTCTACCAGATCTTCAAAGAGGACTTAATTCCAATACTCTTTAAATTGTTCCACACAATAGAAGCAGAAGGTATATTACCAAACTCCTTCTATGAGGCTACAATTACCCTGATTCCTAAACCAAACAAAGATGCAACAAAGAAAGAGAACTACAGACCAATCTCCCTCATGAACATTGATGCAAAAATAATAAAATACTGGCAAACAGATTCCAAGAACACATCAAAACAATTATCCACCATGATCAAGTAGGCTTCATCCCAGGGATGCAAGGGTGGTTCAACATGCAAAAGTCCATCAATGTAATACACCATATAAACAAAATCAAAGAAAAAAAACCACATAATCATCTCACTAGATGCAGAAAAGGCATTTGACAAAATCCAACACCCTTTCATGATAAAGGTCTTGGAGCGATCAGGAATACAGGGAACATACCTAAACATAATAAAGGCTATCTACAGCAAGCCAACAGCCAACATCAAATTAAATGGAGAGAAACTCAAAGCAATACCACTAAAATCAGGAACAAGGCAAGGCGGTCCTCTCTCCCCATACTTATTCAATATAGTACTTGAAGTTCTAGCCAGAGCTATAAGACAACATAAGGAGATTAAGGGGATACAAATTGGAAAGGAAGAAGTCAAGCTTTCCTTATTTTCAGATGACATGATAGTATATATGAGTGACCCCAAAAATTCAACCAAGGAACTGATACAGCTAATAAAAACCTTCAGCAACATAGCAGGATACAAGATCAACTCAAAAAAATCAGTAGCCCTCCTATATACATTAGACAAACAGGCTGAGAAGGAAATCAGAGACACATCACCCTTTACAATAGCCACAAATGATATAAAATACCTTGGAGTTACTCTAACTAAGCATGTGAAGGACCTATATGAGAAGAACTTTAAGTCCCTGAAAAAAGAAATTGAAGAAGATGTCAGAAAATGGAAAGATCTCCCATGCTCATGGATAGGCAGGATTAACATAGTAAAAATGGCGATCTTACCAAAAGCAATCTACAGATTCAATGCAATTCCCATCAAATTACCAATACAATTCTTCACAGATCTGGAAAGAATAATACTCAACTTCATATGGAAAAACAAAAAACCCAGGATAGCCAAAAGAATCCTGTACAATAAAACAACCTCTGGAGGCATCACAGTCCCCGACCTCAAGCTCTACTATAGAGCTACTATAATAAAAACAGCTTGGTACTGGCATAAAAACCAACATGTGGACCAATGGAATTGAATTGAAGACCCTGACATTAACCTGCACTCCTATGAACATATAATTTTTGACAAAGAAGCCAAAAATGTACAATGGAAAAAAGAAAGCATCTTCAACAAATCGTGCTGGCATAACTAGATGTCAATGTGTAGAAGGCTGCAAATAGATCCATATCTGTCACCGTGCACAAAACTTAAGTCCAAGTGGATCAAAGACCTCAACATAAATCCAGCTACTCTGAACCTGATAGAAGAGAAAGTAGGAAGTACTCTTGAATGCATTGGCACTGGAGATCACTTCCTAAATAGAACACCAGTAGCACAGACACTGAGAGAAACAATCAATCAATGGGACCTGTTGAAACTGAGAAGCTTTTGTAGAGCAAAGGACACGGTCAACAAGACAAAGCAACAGCCTACAGAATGGGAAAAGGTCTTCACCAACCCCACATTTGACAGAGGGCTGATATGCAGAATATATAAAGAACTGAAGAAATTAGACATCAAAATGCCCAGCAGTCCAATTAAGAAATGGGCTATAGAACTAAACAGAGAATTCTTAACAGAGAAAGTTCAAATGGCTGAAAGACATTTAAGGAATTGCTCAACATCCCTAATTATCTGGGAAATGCAAATTAAAACGAGTCTGAGATACCACCTTACACCTGTCCTGTCAGAGTGGCTAAGATCAAAAACACAGAAGACAGCTTCTGCTGGAGAGGATGTGGAGCAAGGGGACCTCTCCCACACTGCTGGTGGGAATGCAAGCTTGTACAGATACTTTGGATATCAATATGGTGCTTCCTTAGAAAATTGGGAATCCATCTCCCCCAAGACCCAGCTGTAGCACTCTTGGGCATATACCCAAGGAATGCTCAGCTATGTTCATATCAGCATTGTTTGTAATAGCCAGATTACAACCTAGATGCCCTTCAACTGAAGAATGGATAAAGAAAATATGGTACATATACACAATGGAGTACTATTCAGCAGAGAAAAACTATGACATCATGAGGTTTGCAGGCAAATGGATGGATCTAGAAAAAAATCATCCTGAGTGAGGTAACCCAGACTCAGAAGGACAAACATGTTATGTACTCACTCATAGGAGGATACTAGATGTAAAACAAAGATGACTAGACTGCTACACAACTCCAGGGAGGCTACCTAGAAAATGGGACCCTAGGAAAGACATAGGGATCACCCAATGGCAGATAAATGGATGAGATCTACATGAACAACCTGGACGACAGTGGGAGTAATGAAGGGCAAGATTTGAGGGAAAGAAAGCTTAGGGGAGCAGGAGATTCCAGCTGGATCAAGAACAGAAAGGGAGAACAAGGAATAACAGACCGTGATAAATGAAGACCACATGAGAACAGGAATAGTCAGAGTGCTGGAGAGGTCCCCAGAAATCCACAATGATACATCCTCTGTAGACTGCTGGCAATGGTCGAGAGAAAGCCTGATCTCACCTATTCTGGTGATTAGATGGCCAAACACCCTAACAGTTGTGCTGGAACTCTCATCCAATAACTGATGGAAGTGGATGCAGAGATCCTCAGCCAGGCCCCAGGTGGAGCTCCAGGTAACCAATTGTCAAGAAAGAGGAGGGACTGTAAGAGAGTGAATTGTTGAGACCAAGATTGCAAAAAACACAGGGACAATTAGCCAAACGAATGGAAGCACTTGAATTGGGAACCAAAGGCTGTGGAGCCCCCAGCTGGATCAGGCCCTCTGGATAAGTGAGACAATTGAATAGTTTGAATTGTTTGGGAGGCACCCAGGCTGTGGGACCGGGACCTGTCCTTAGTGCATGAGCTGGCTGTTTGGAACCTTGGGCTTACACAGGGACACTTTGCTCATCCTGGAAGGAGGGGACTTGACCTGCCTGTCCTGAATCCACCAGGTTTAACTGAATCTCCAGGGGTGCCTTGGCTCTGGAGGAGATGGGAATGGAGGGGAGGGGCTGGGGGGAAGGTGGGGGTGGGGGCGGGATAGGGGAGGACAGGGGAACCCATGGCTGATGTGTAAAATTAAAACACTAATATAAATAATAATAATAATAATAATAATAATAATAATAATAATAAAGAAACAGCCAGGCATGGTGACACACGCCTTTAATCCCAGGGAGTGATGGCAGAAAGAGAAAGATTATATAAGGTGTGAAGACCAGAAACTAGAAGCATTTGGCTGGTTAAGCTTTTAGGCTTTGGACCAACACAGTTGTGATTCATTCTGGATGAGGCCTCAGAAACTTCCAGTCTGAGGAAAGAAGACCAGCTGAGGAACTGGAGAGGTGAGGTAGCTGTGGCTTGTTCTGTCTCTCTGATCTTCCAGCATTCACCCCGATACTTGGCCTCAGGTTTGATTTTATTAATAAGACTTTTAAGATTCCTACTACAGGGTTGTGTCTGGTAAACACAAAGTCTGGGGTTCTTTTTATCACCCTTCTCTAAGCAAAGCATTTTAACCCACATCTACATAACATTTGCTATTTGAGTCATCAGAGGTGACAAGGTGCACAGGAAGATAGGGTCAAAGTGTATGTAGACACTACTCCATATCATATTAGAGAGTTAAGCATCATGGGTACCCAACTACCTATGCATGGAGGATCCTGGAGCCAACCCCACTGGATATGAGAGATGACTGTTCCTTTTAGGATGAATATGTTAGCAGTTAGTTAAAAACCACACTCTGAGGGGCTGATGGGATGACTTTGTGAGTAAAGGTGCTTGCACATAAACTGAGGACCCAAGTTAATTTTTGAATCCCAAAGGCTCTGGGAGAGAACAGGTTCCTGAGGACTGTCTTCTGACTGCCGTTTGTGTCATCTGTCAAATGAGAGTTGTCCACATGCACACCGAGGCATGGCACATGTGTGTGCATGTGTGCCCTTGCACACACATATACACACACCCCCACACACACCACGTTAGTATATGGATAATATACACTGTTCTTGATAGATGTGCAGGATGCTGCCAGGCTCACAATAACATTTCTTGTACTTTAATAGAATTAAAGTCTTCTAATTCCTAATTCCTTTACTCTATGTAAAATACTGGACAGATCAAGGTGTTTGACCCTCAGAGCCTTCACTAATGAATTCTTGTGGAACCCAGGACTGACTTCATCTATGTATTTTAAAACGCCGTGGGGGTTCAAAAACACCAGAAGAGGTTTTTGTTTCCCAAGTGTTTCCAATTATTCTTGCTCTAAAAATCCCCAAGTTCTCTAGTTCTTATACTTTCACTTTTGATAAAAATGTACGTCCCTTTGGCAATCAGTGAAGAGGGAGGAGGTGGGCAGGGAATTGCTGGTATGCCCATCCACGAATGATCTGACTTCCACGTGTCCTTTGGGCACTAGACTCCTGATTGCTCTCCTGGCTGGAGAGGCTCTGTGCCTTCATGCTTGCACATTGCTTTCTGGCACTGAAGACTATGGGGTTCATGCCCAGGCCTTCAGCTTTCTGTCACCTCCTGCCTTTCCCACTTGGTACCCATTCTTTGACTGACTCAGTTCTAGTTGTATCATCAGTCAAACAGAGAAATCCACCTACCCCAGGAACACTTGCTGTCTCAGGGCTGGCCGTGAGGCAGCATCACCCCATTGTGCCCACTATAAAGCTCACAACCACGCTGGCTCTCTCCCATGACACGAGGCTGTCTCTTGCACTTGACCAACTGTCAATTTCCCAGGTACCGCCTTTCTTGCTCGAATCCCTGGACATTTCCCTGGAGATCCTAACCCCTTCCCCACCCTGAAGCTCTTGCCCCCTCCTGATCCCTCTCATTGTCATTAACTTGTATATGAGACAGAATTGATGGAGTTGAAAATCCAATTTTCCTCACCATAGAACACGATATCTCTCCCAGCAGCTGTGACCAACACAGAGCGCTTCTCACAGGAGGCGCCTGGCCAGTTCCTGTCCCTCTCTCCATCTCTGAGCAGGAGGTTGGCTTTAGTCTGGGTTCACCCTTGGCTCTTCCTGTTCATAGGATCTGGAAATTACACAACTGTCTTCATTAGATTCACTATCATGTCCAATAAAACTTCTTGTTTGGACTTCTACCTCTTAATTTTAAGGTAAAATCTCTTACCGCCTTTCCACATACGTGTGTATTTTTGCATTCTCTCCCATCTGTTACACACTGATATTACCTTCCTATCTCTCAGGTGTATGAGAAGGTGCCTCCTGTTTCCCCATCTTTCCACATCTTTTGTTTTTCTTCTTAACATTTAGAGTAATCATTTTGACTTATATGTTCTGTTTTTCTAAAAAATTGTCTTTTCAGCTACACCACAGGGAATTGTCAGGAGAACCCAGAGGATGGGCATTCCAGGCTCAGCTGAAGCATTCACATACAATCCAGGACTTACACCTGCTATTATCCATATGTGATGGGATCCTGGACAAGTTGTGTGACTTTGGGACTCCAACCCACATCCTCACTTTTTAAATATCCATTGTAGAAAGATTAGACACAAAAATACAAGCTGATAAACTTGACTCCGAGACCAAATGTGGGCTTTTATAATTGTCCCTGAGGTAACTGGATCGAGGGTGTGGTTCTATGGCGGATTCAGGAGACACCTTGAGGAATTTGCTCCTGAACACTAAGAGGCAACGATCCCCTTGTCTGGGAATCTCACTGGGCTGCTGGACCACACTCAGCCAACAAAGAAGGCAGACTGCAAGGTGCAGGACTCACGGCCGGCCGTCTGTGGCCCATCCCACACCTAATGTAGTGAGCGTGTGGCCGGCTTCCTCATGGCAGGCTTTCTCACAGCGGCCATCCTCCTCACTCTGCTCCCGAGTTCCTTGGGAGGCTTGTGTCAGGTGTTGGTTTGGTAGTGTGCTCCTTCTCTGACCTTCCTGCTCATTCCCTGCACTCTCACAATTTTTCCTGGGATTTCCTTTCAGATCTAGTCAAATCCTGACCCTGAGAAGAGTGCCAAGCCATGACCCTAGTGTTCTCTCAGACAGACATTTCTGAAAAACAGAAAGGTGAAGCAAGAGGGTTGCTGTGGTTTGGAGGTCAACCTGGCCTACATATCAAATACCAGACAAGGTACGGCTAGATAGCAAGGCACATAAAACTAACCAAGCAACCAAGTAACCAAACCAAACAACCCCCCCAAAAACCCAGAAAAACATCATGACCATCATACCATGAAATAAGGAAAATTTTGCTAGCTGCTTTTTTCAAAAGAATGTTTAGGCTTTCTTTCATCTTCTTTTTCTTTCTTTACTTCCCCCTTTTCCTTCTTACTTTCTATGTGTTTGGGTGTGGGTGCATATGTGGCAGGGCTCTGTGTGGAGGCCAGAAGACAGCTTTTACCCGTTCTCCCCTTCTACCGTGTGGAGCCTGGGGATTGAACTTGGGTCATTGGGCTTGGTGGCAAGCCCCCTTACCTGCTGAGCCATCTTCACTAAGCTTTTTTTCCTTTATATTTGCCTTTTTTAATGGAGGGAAGGATTGCCAGAAGCCAGGAGAATTTCTATGCTATGCAGCTGAGTTATGTCTCAGGAGACATTTATGATCTAATCTTTGGACTCCATCAATGTGACTAGGAATATTGCAGCATGACTAATTGAAGGATTTTGAGGGGAGAGGTTCATAAGGAGTTTTCATATGGTCCTTAATGTAATCCCACTGTTCTACATAATAAGAAAGCTGAGGAGGAAACTGAGTAGTCGTGAGGCAGAGGTGGTATGATGTGACCAAAGCCAAGAACCATGGACAATTACCAGGCTTTGAAAAGGTAAGAGTGGAACCTTCTCTGAGACAGTACATGTGCGTAGATGAGAGGACATCAGCTAAGCAATACTGATGTAGATCTTCTGGCCTGTGTAAATGTGAGAGAATAACTTCCATGGCCTTTAGCTGCCAGGTTGTGGGAATATACTCTAGCAGCCACAGGAAACTGATGCAGGATAATCATAAGTGAGGGGTAGGATGGGGAAGGTGGGAGGAGCAAGGTGGCAGCCTTTGCTTAGGTGAGCCTTAGTTTCCCATCACAGAATCATCTCAGGGATCAAGTGTTTCCCACAGCTTCCCTGGGTGTCTGTGGCATCAAACACCACAGTATTGTAGCTGGTGGGGATCAATCCTGGTGGGAATCAAGAGAGATCAGTGAATCCTCAGACACAGGAGAGAACTGGTCCGGCTCTTCCAAGCTTCATCCATGTAAGCAACACCCAATCATCCACTGCTTTTTCTAAAGTCTTCACATCAGGTATCCTTTATCATAAAGGTCTTTGTCTGTGCCATCTGGGAAGATGGCGCTCCCCACAACACACGTGGCTGTGACCATTTTCTGTGCTTTTTCTCGCCTGGAACCTCCACAGACCTTAACTAAGGGCCTTTCCTACCAGTTCTGCCTTATCAGAGGGACAAAAATATTTTGAGAATCTAGGAGTAATGAGATAGCAAGACCTACAAGTCCTACTATAAATTCATTTTCCATAACTTATTTTTTTTTCAGTAGGAAAAATTGAGAAGTAAATGTACCACAGATTCAAATTTAATGTATCAGATAAAAATGAAAGATTCTGGTTCATAGGGCGGTTAAGAGCACTGACTGCTCTTGCAGAGGACCTGGGTTTGGTTTCCAGCACCCATGTGATGGCTCACAATAATCCATAATTCCAGTTCCCAGAGGTTCAATGCTCTCTACTGCCCCCTATAGGCACCAGGCATGCATGAAGTGCACTTACGTACATGTAGATAAACACTCATACACACAAAATATAATGTGAAAGCCACAGAAACTTCTGGTTGTTAGAAAGAGAAGAATAGTAATTATTTTGGGGGGAGTTACAAAATTATTACTAGAACATATGAGAGTGCACCATGTGCCATTCACCTTTCTCAAGGTTCAGGCATGGCTGAGAGGGCCAGACTAAGTGTGCTGTGGCTACTTGTTATCCTCTTGTGTGGGCACCAAGGGCATAGAGACTTAAATTACTTCTAGGGGGCACTGGCGGGTTTTAGTGATCAATGGGGGAGGGCCCAGTCCACGGTGGGTGGTGTCATTCTTGGGTTGCTGGTCCTGGGTTCTATAAGAAGGCAGACTGAGCAATCCAGGGGAAGCAAGCCAGTAAGCAGCGATCTCCTTGGCCTCTACATCAGCTCCTGCCTCTGGGATCCTGTCTGTTTGAATTCCTGTCCTTACTGCCTTCAGTAATGAACAGCAATGCTGAAGTATATGCCAAATAAACGTTTTCCTCCCCAACTTGCTTTTTGATCATGGTGTTTTATTGTAACAATAGAAGCCCTAATGAAGACACAGGGTGTCTGAGAAATGAACATTTTTGTCAAAGCATGCCACACCACAACAATGGCCATTTCATCTCCCTGCACTTCCAGGGAATAAACTAATCCAATGTCTGTAGTAAGACATTATGTTTCTGCATGTGAATGAGCCACCTGGCATCAGCTTCACTGTCATTGGGAGATGAGGCTAAGGCATGGTCTCTGCTTTATTAAGTTACCCCATGGCACCTCTATAGTAGAAGTGCTTGAGCTTCCTTCCCACTCAGAGAGGAACAGAAGCACCTTCCTCCAGTGCACCTGACCAAGCACACGCTTCTGTGAGAGGCCAATACCTCATAAGCCTTCTAATGCTTTTTAAAAAGTATGGCCTAATCTAGAAGAACAATTTCTAAGGAAATAAGAGATTCTTTTAAAGCTATAGAAAAAGTCAGTCTGGACCAACACTTTTCTTTTTTAAAAAAAACTACATGCAGGGAGCTAGAGGGATGGCTCACTGGTGAAGAGCACGGGCTGCTCTTGCAGAGGGCTTGGGCATCTACATGATGGCTCATGACCTTCCCTAACTCCATTTCCAGGGGATCTGACACCCTCTTCTGACACATGTGGGTACTGCATGCATGCATATGGTGTACATACACACATAAAATGACAAAATAAATCTTAAAAATTACAGGCACTGCTGGAATATCTCCTTTTCAGATTTCATAAGCATCTTCTATATTTTATATTCCCAAGTTCCATTCCTTTTTATTTGTTCCCAGATACCCAGACAAAGGATGGAGGTAAAAACAATGCTGTACTTAATAATTGTGCATGTGAACTTTTAGTTTTCATTTGTAGCAAGCACTCGTTGTAATTATAGAACCATTGTGCTTGTCTGTTTGTTTACAAACAGACTCTAGGGAGCTCCAGATGGTTTGAAACTTACTATTTATTCCAGACTGGCTCTAAACTTCAGCAATCCTCCTGCCTCTGCCTCCTGAGTCCTGGGATTAAAGGTGTGCACTACTATGCCAGGCTTGTAGATTTGTTTATTCTCAGCCGTGGAGGTGATCTCAGAGACTGTATAGACCTGTACAGTCCGAATGTCTTAAGTACCATCTACTATGACATATCAATCCAAATGGTGCTCAATTTCTACTTGCACACCTGCAAAGATTGGAGATGGCATGTGGAACACCTGTTGGAGGGCCTGTTAGCATCTGAGCTTTGGTGGTGGTTGAAATGCCTTCTGCATATTAGGCTTAAAAATTCTCTTAGAATCTTTTGACTGTCACACACACACACACACACACACACACACACACACACACACTCACACACAGAGCAGAGGGTATGTGGGGGCTTTTTAAATGTAGGTACCCATAGAGGCCAGAAGAGGGCATCAGATCTCCCAGAACTGGAGTTATAGGCACTTGTGAGCCATCTGACTTGGGTGCTGGGAGCTGAACTCAGGTCCTCTGGGAGAACAGCAAGCACTCTTAACCTCTGAGCATCTCTCCAGTCCCAGGTACTGATAATTTTATCTCTTCATTTTGCAGACCTGATGAACTAACATCCAGGAAAGTAAACAACGTGTCCAAGATCTCACAGTTGGACCGGGAAGAGGAACTATCTTGATCTCTCTTAACCCACATCTCCTGCTTTTTGTTGTTCAACATCAGCTTAGGACTCACTGGAAATGTTAAATTCTTCCAAATATTGGTCCTTTCAGGTTAGACAGCCCTCTCACATTCCCATTGAAATGTTTCTTGTTCCAGAAAACCATTCTAACTTCAGAAAATAATTCTTCAGGTGAGATGTGGCTTCTTCCTCTCCCTCTTTTATGCTTAGAACCCTCAATCCCTCTTTACATGCTGTGCTTGTTAGCGGGTGTCAAGGCCGTAGTCCCTGCTCCTGCCACTACACAGTCCATCTAATTTTGTAGTACCATGGTGGAAGCCTGTCATATTGAGCTTTATTGAATTTATTTTCAATTTAACCACCATTTGTTGACTTGAGGTGGTCAGAAAGAAAGGTGTGAGTCAGGACACAGGAAGACAACTCAAGGAAAGTGACTGCCATTGCCTGCTGTGCTCTCTAGTGTCGAGCTGTTGTCTGGGGCCTGACTGTAAGCTGCTCGTTAGCATCATGCTGATAATAGACTGAGCTTCAGAATATCTATCTAAATATTTGTCCAATTAGACTTAAGCTAGTGGAACCAAGACTGAGAAGATGGCCTGATTGTGGCTGCCACTCTGTTTCAATAATGAGTTCCCTCTACAGTTAATCTAGAAGGTGGGTGCTCAGGAACCAACAGGGTTCTTAAATCTCTCACTTGACCAACCCTGATGCTCAGCATTCTGGGTAACTTCACAGATTTTGGTTCCATGGCTGTCCCTACCCTGAAAACCTGCCGCAAATGCTCTGTTTCTCCTCTTTCATTTTCTTTTTTTCTTCTCCTCCACTTAAGCCTCTGAGAAGCCAAGCTTGCCCCTTGTCTCTGCATTTGCCCACACCGCACATGTTTTCCACTCTGAGGGCTTCAGTGCATATTTTGGATTAGCAGTGGGGGGGATATAGGTGGGCTTTCCATCTCACTGGCTTTGTTTAATTTTCTTCCATCTTTAGAACAATTAGAGGAAACTCTCCTCTGTAACGGAGATGCTTTAACAGCATTCCAGTCTTTCCTCTCATGGAACTCGCTCCAAACAGCATTCTCCTTTGAGAGTTTCCAGCCAAGACAGCCCATTCCTCTCATTATGCTCTTATTAAATTTCATGCTATTGTACAGTGTTTAAATGGAGACTTTTATGCCTCAGTTTTGGCTGACTTTACAAAAGCTGTGAATAATGAGGTAGGTACCCAAATGCCCAAATATGAGACACACACACACACACACACACACACACACACACACATACCACACACACACACACACACACACACACACACACACACACAAAGAGAGAGACAGAGAGACAGAGACAGAGACAGAGACAGAGAGAAAGATAGAGGGTGATATATCAGAATGCAGACCTCAATAAGAGATTAGGGGAGACTGTCCAGAGCTCATCTTTCACCCCTGGATGGAGATGGAGGAGGGCTTTGGCTGGAGCATTTTGGTGTACACTGCTTGCCTCTACAAGGACAGGAGTATATATCTCCATCTGACTTCAACTCAATAAGAGAAACTTTAAGATAAAAATTTAGGGATATTCCCCATGTCCCATGGAGTTTGGAACCTAAGGACTGGTGTTAGATGGTCACCAACAGACAGCTAAAGACAGGAGGGCATGGGCACGGGATGGGAGGGTGGAGAAGCTAGCTCAGAGCCAGCTGCTCTGAGGGGTGGGTCCTTGCCACACATAGGGAGGCTGTGAGAGGAAAATTTCCTGGTTTATTTTAAAAACCATCTTGTCCAAGCTATGTCCTAGAGGCTGGGCAGAGGGACAGATGCCGAAGTCTTGCAGGAGTCTTCAGTGGTCAGCTGTGGGGAAGGTACTTCCCCATCAGGTAGAAGTTCCCAACTGAGGATTGCTGAGGAAGCCCTGCAGGTATCCCACAGAGAAGGATTAGCTGTGGATACCAGTCATGCCTAGAGTCCACAGATGATAGATGGGTACCAGCTAAAACAGTCTCCATAGTCCCCATCGCTCTTCTCAAATCATCTGCTTCCTCCATGAAGGGACTTGAAATGGAAGGCCGTAGCTAGTAAGTTAACGAGGAGCTAGGAAGCTGACTTCCTCCCCTGCCCCCATGGCAGACTTGTAAGTCTAGATGTGGCCTGCATTGGGTGGGTACAGCAGAGGAGGGAACACCAACTGGAAGTGACTCAAGTTTTGATGGTTATTCTGTTTAGATGTGGAGTGGTGGTTGTGTTCTTCTGTTCTGCTTGAGAATGGTCTTAGGTACTCCAGGCTGGTCTCAGATTTGCTGTGTAGTCAAGGATAACCTAAATCATTGATCCTTCTGCATTCACCTCCAAATTGCTAGGATTGCAGGTGTGTGTTGCCCTGTCTGGTTTTATGTGGTGCTGGGAATTGAATCCAGGGCTTTGCTTGCTGGGTAAGCACTGACAACTTGAGCTACACCCCAGACCTTCTGTGAGATTCTTAGAATGTGATGGACATTTTAAGGATTCAATGAACGAGCTATTTGATGATTTTCCAGGTGCAACTTGAACAATTCTAGAACAAGTGCAAGAATTTTTAAGACACTTTTTTATTGCATTTATTTCTTCTTCTTCTTCTTCTTCTTCTTCTTCTTCTTCTTCTTCTTCTTCTTCTTCTTCTTCTCCTCCTCCTCCTCCTCCTCCTCCTCCTCCTCTTCCTCCTCCTCTTCTTCTTCTTCTTCTTCTTCTTCTTCTTCTTTTCTCTCTCTCTCTCTCTCTCTCTCATATCTGTGTGTGTGTGTGTGTGTGTGTGTGTGTGTGTGTGTGTGTGTGTGTATGGTGTGGTGTGTGTGTGGTCAGAAGACAACTTGTAGGAGTTTGTTCTCTCCTTCCACCATGTGGATCTTGGGATGAGGTCACCAAGCTTGGTGACAGGTACTCTTTATCAGCTGAGCCATCCTTCTGGCTGGCTTTTCCCCAGGAAAGGATATGTCAGTGGTGTTTGTTCAGAGCAGAGTGTAAGAAAAGTTTGAATAGTTTTAATTAGGTGTTTTTTCTTTGTAGATCATCAGTGGCAGCTATCTGGATAGCCATGAGTAAGACAGAGTAGCCATGAGAGCTAAGAACAGTTTCCCTCCTTCCAGGCATAGTTTTCTGTTCAGGTTCTTCACTCTTTAGTGAAAAGCCTTTTCTTCAAACCTGTAAGAGGTTACTCCAGGCCAAGCATCGTCTTCTGGTTTGGTTGAGGGGATAGATGGTGAGAGACAAGGTAAATACATTTCATTGCACCCACAGACCCTATGTGCATGTAATATCTAAGTCAGGTCTGCTTGTTAGAGTGCTGGCAAAATTCAGAAACCAGAAATGAGTTAATGTGACTTTGTCTGACCCACATCTGAACACAGGTTAAACGTGGGGATAGAATGATTACAAGCCAGGGTATATTTTTAATAAACATTCCACGACCTTATTGTGAAACAATAGTAATTAATAAAGTGACCAAAGTATATGATTGTGACTATTTTGTGAGGTGTTAATTTTCAGTTTATTTTAGATGTCATATCTATTTCTCAGGACACAAAACCGACAGCAAAGGATCAGACATGTCACTTGATTCCGTGGTCAAACTGCTCTGGGCGAGCCCTCAAATTGCCAGTAGGAGATCAGTATTTAAAAGCAGGCCCTTCTCTCCCACCCAGCCCTGTTTAATTCCAGCTTGAGATCCTGTTTTCTCTAAGTCACATCAGCTTTAGTTTTTTAGTATTTAACACCATTGGAAGTCTCTTATGAGGAAGAAAATGTCTTCTTTAAGAAAACATCATGAGTGAATTTTGGAAGGGTACTGTTCATTTTCAAATATCATTCTTGCATAAATACATCAGGAAGCATACTTAGAAGAACTTCTGAATATCACTGGTTCTTAATCAACTGGATCTTAATGAACCTTGTTTGTATTTATCCAAAACGTTTTCCCTCTGCTCTACTTCGTTATTTCTCTCTCAGACAGACACTGAGTTAAAGATTCAGCAGCAAGTAGATTGTCTGAAGGCCAACCTCAGTCAACACGGAAGAGAGCACACAAAAGACTCTGGAAAAGGAGGGTGAGTGACGTGAGCGTGCGGCCCTGTGACCTGGGCTCTAAGGGCCCAGAGCCAGTCCAGCCCTGCTGAGACAGCAGAACCCGGGGTGGAGACATCCAGCCTCACCGCTGGCAAGCCCAGGAGGAGGATTGCATGGGCTCCCACTCACTGACTGGGGCTTCTTACAGAGCACCACCCTGCAGAGTGGGTGTGCTCTTCTCTCAGGACAGGGAGCCCGGAGCCCCAGGCAGGCATCGCTGTACTGTTTTATGATAGAGAAGGCATGGGCAAGGAGCATGGGCATGTTTGAGACCTGAGGGATGAGAACAGCTGATGAACAGGACGTGATGCTCCCCAGACATCCAGAACCACAGCCTGTGAGCATCTTCTAAGGAGAGTAGAAAGGGCGAAAGGCGCTTTCCCAAACCACTGCACTCAATGCGGGGCCGCTGAGTGGGCAGACAAGACGGGGATAAGTGAAGGCCTTGGGACTTGTCCAGTGAGATATCACATGACCCCAAACAAGGGATGCAGTGTGCTTGGTCATGATGACAGTTCAGCACAGACTGAAAGCTGGGAGCAAGTCTGTGGGTCTCTTTCTTTCTTCGTCTGTCTGTCTGTCTGTCTCTGTCTCCCTCTCTTGTGTGTGTGTGTGTGTGTGTGTGTGTGTGTGTGTGTGTGTGTGCTCATGCACGTGTGTGTATCTGCTCAAAATTACATTCAGAAGAGCTAGAAATGCCCCATTGAGAAGAGTATAATGAAGATACTTTATAATCTTTATTTTTATGTATATGAGTTTTGCGTGCGTGTAAGTCTGGGCAGCATGTGTGTGCCTGGTGCCCAAGGACGACAGAAGAGAGCGTTGGCTCTCCAGGGGCAGGAGTTGGAAGACATCACAAGAATGCTGGGAATGGAACCTGGATCCTTTGTGCGAACAGCTAGCACTCTAACTGCTGAGCCATCTGTCCAGCCCACAAACTCTAAATATACAGTAAAAGCAGGGCCTGTGGAGATTTCCTTCCCCGCACTGTGATGCTCTGAATCCTGGCTACCCTCAGGAGCCAGCAATGCACACAGCAGTTGTTCTATTTCATTGCCAAGGTAGCATCTAGAATCTTCTGTCCCTTGAACAACTAAGGCAGCACAGATTCCAATTTGGTCCCTCACAATGATTGTGTTCCATCACTTGGCATTTATTTTTAAATTCTATGAAAACACCAGCACACAGGATGTTGTGTGTGGTTCCCCCTCCAGTATTTCTGCTGTTCCCCAGCTGTTCAAAACATGTTGCAGCTTGGCTTCTCCCACACCCCCTGTGATGAAGATTACCTTAATTACATGTTTGTGGAACATTCAGTCAGAGGCAGAATATGCAGTAACAATTACCAATATGTGGAGCTGGACGTTCTACATTCAGCATCCTTATGACTTTGTCTCCTTCCCCCCCTGTTCTCCCCCGTCTTCTGTCTCCTCTCTCCTCTTCTACTTCCATGCCCCCTCTGTCCCTCCTCATTCCATCTCTTCTCTTTCCCTCCTCTCTCTTCTCTCCATCGTCCTCTCAAACCTTGAAGTTCTGAAGTGGTCTAAAACCTTGTGATCATAATTCTCTCCTGCATCTATAAGACCACATCAGGGCCAGAGAGAAAGTATTTTCTCTTCAGTGAATGTCCAATAACCATTTATTGAGCATCTACTTCATGCTGAACACTAGTCTAAGTATAGAATCCATTCTGATTTATCAGGTCATGTTTGCCTTGGTCCAAGATGCTAGTGTTCCATGGAGGAAACAGGAAACATGCACTTCTGAAGGATGACGCACTCAGAGTGAGTGACAGTACACACCGCCAGCCTCAGCCTTTCTGAGGATTTCTCTCCAGAGCTGTAAATACATATAAAAGTATGAATGTCATAATCTCCCCTTACTGCTTCCCCAACGCCAGCTTCATCTTCAGCAACTGTCTGAAAATAGTAGCGCCCACCTTGCTTCAAGAGGCCATTTTATGTAAGTTCTATTACAGTGTGTTCTTGTAATTTGACCTAATTTATTATTAATGTCAGTCTCTTGGTGTGCCTAAGCTATGTTAAATTTCACCAGAAGTATGTAAATAGTACACACAAACACACACCAGGCTGGCCTCAAATGGAGATGCCCCTGCTTCTGCCTTTTGGGTTTGGGTATTAGAAGTGTGCATTACCACATCTAGATACTTTTCTCATTTTTAACAAGGGTTTATACCATGTACATGAATTGGTATTTGGAGAAGATGCAGAAGTTATAGGACTACATGCATGCCAAGCACATGCTCTACCACTAAGCTACATCTCTAACCCTGCAATAATTTTAATATCCCAGACTCATATGCTTTTGGAAGTACAAAAAAAGCTCATAAAACTTCTACTGATATGGGCACTGGGTTGGGAGAACTGAGATTCAGTACCCAAAGGAGCAGAGTTGAGTAATTTGACTGTCACTAGACTTCAGGAAGGCTTCTCCTAAGGCTCTCCTGTTATAGATTCCTTTAAGTCAGGAAATGGGTCACCTGATCTGGATGCGTGTGTACAAATGTCGGCTCTTCCATCTTCCTTTCCTCCATCAGTTAAGTCAGTTAGTCCAGTTTTTGCTACATCTAGATATAAATTCATGTGGTTAATACCAATCATACTGCCAATTTATATGGAGCTAGACATTGATCACATTGCCCATGGTGTTTATTTATACACTTACTAATGATGAAAGATGAAATGACAATTCACAGGAATGAGTATCTTCTGAGCATGTGGCTGTTTAGTCACACAATAGAAAACACTTTAGGTTTTTATTTACTTTTCTGAAGGCTCAGAAGTTTCTTTTTAAAGATTATTTTGATTGTAAGGGTATGGAGGTTTTGCCTGCACGTATGTTTGTGCACCATGTGCATGCAGAAGCCAGAAGAGGGCATTGGGTTTTCTGGAACTGGAGTGACAGAGGGTTGTGAGCTGTCATGTGTGTGTGGGAATCAAATCCAGGTCCTCTGGAAGAACAGCCAGTGCTCTTAACCACTGAGCATCTCTAACTACTTAAGTTATATTGTACTTTTTTAATGTGAAAATGACTGAATTGTGCAAGAATGCTAAAAAGCTACAGAAAAATGTTACTAAGGAAATGGCATATGGACTCATACATTGAAATAAGACTTATTGTGGGTAATGAATGGGCACAAAATATAAAGAATGAGAAAATTGTTGGAAACATTGAGAAGAGTAGAATGTGGTGATTCAGAGTATTGAAGTCTAAGAGCATTACATAGGGAATCTGCTAAAGTGAAAGCTTGGAAATGAGAGCCTTGGGAGCAGCCTTTCAGTGTATTAAATTAATCCCTCACTGCTGTCAAATGGATAGCCTTCCCTGGACCCACTATTTGAGAAAGGCACCAAAGAATAAAATCATGCGGGCATGCAGGAAAACAACTTACCTACAAAGTACATCCCAGTAGCACAATCCAGCAATGGATTTCACACTACAGGATGCCAAGCTGAAGTCATCATCTGGAAAAGGTCCAGGCTATTTTCAAATAATTGGCCAGATAAACAGATGCATCAATGTTTCATTAATACCCATTGCTCTCTACTTAATGCATATTTTATCCAGCATATGGCTGAGTTGTTGTTAATTCCCATACAGAGCAACTAAGTTCCAGTAGGTCTTTGGCAAAGCCACTAACCTACTAGGATCTTGTGTTTGGGAATTCTAATGCAGGCAGGAGTCAGCTTGGAGTTGGAGCAGAAGACAGCAGTTGGACTTGACATGCAGGTCACATGTTATGTATCTTTTCAGCATTGTTCATTTCTCTGCTGGCTTTAGGAGCAAGTTCAGGCTTTGATAGTACATTTAGATGGAATGTTAATAAACTTGTGGATATGTAGAGCAAAGGAAGAAAATAGCCAATATCATGGATATTCTAGTGGTTAGCCAAAGAAGAAAAGATCAAAGACACGGGTTTATCACTTAATAGAGAATATTTGTGTGTCTCTAATATGCCTGGATTGTACAACATGCTAGTGCAGAGTGTGACTCTCCTCCTTCCCACACTACACTTCAGCAAATGATGGTAGCATTGTATGTTAGTATTTGTGATGAAGGTTAAGAGCAGGGAACCATGAGATACCCGATTCAGCCTTGGGAAAGGCATGAGGAAGGACGTCTAAAAGGATGACCAGAATGGTCTATTTGAAGGGGAAGGAGGCCATTGCAGGCAAAGGATGGATTAAGGTTCACATAGGACAGCATGATCATTGTGGGAACTCAAAGTAGTTTGTAGTTTGATATGTTGTGTGGAAGGTAAAGGCTTCTGAATAATGGCTCTGGGGAAAATTATAAGGATCTGATAACAGAGGATCAACAGCATCCAAGAACCAAGCTTCAATTTGAAGGCAGAACAATGCTAGTCAGAGCTTTCACAAGGAAGATGGTTATATTGAGAATATTCTTTAGGCTTAATGTATTAAATGGGTGGAGAGGGTGAGATTTGAGGAAAAACAATCTCATGTGAAAGCAGGAATTGTCTAGGAGAGACACAACATAAGTGGAAATGAAGAAGAGTAGGCAGTTGGTAGATGGATTAGGTTGACTTGATGCAGTTTGGTGTTTGATGATCGACAAGCATATTAAATAGTTGAGGGACAGTCACTTTTAGGTTCTCATGGTCTTATGGAAGAAGTAATCACTGCATAGTGTATTACTCAGTTTTTGTTTATGTAACAATCACCTGGAATAAATAAACTTGGTAAGATGACAGACATATCTGGTTCATGGTTTCAAGGCTTTCAGCCCATGATCAGTTGGCCCCACAGCATTCTGGCTCATGGCATGGTTCTGCCATGGTGGGAGCAGGTGGCAGGTGGAAGCAGAGAGAATCAGAGGTATTAAAGTCCCAATATCCCCAATAAAGGCATGTTTCTTTTTTTGTTTGTTTGTTTTGTTTTTTGCGACAAGGCCTCTCTGTGTATTTTTGGTGCCTATCCTGGATCTCGCTCTGTAGACCAGGCTGGTCTCAAACTCATAGTGATTCTCCTGGCTCTGCCTCCTGAGTGCTGGGATTAAAGGCATGTGCCACCCAGCATTAAAGGCATGTTTCTAATGACCCAACATCCTCCAACTAGCCTTTACCTTTTAAAAAATATTTAATTTTAATTGTGTACGTGTGTGTGTGTGTGTGTGTGTGTGTGTGTGTGTGTGTGTGTGTGAATACAGGTATTTGCAGAAGCTAGAAGCATGGGTTAATTCTGCAACTGGACTTTCAAATGGTTGTGAGCTGCCCTGTGTGGATTTGAGAAATTGGGCCAGTTCTCTGCAAGAGCAGTATACACTCTTAATTGCTGAACCATCTCTCTAGCCCAAGACTCTACCTATTAAAGGTCATACTCCCTCTCAGTAGCACCAGAGGTTAGGGACCAAGCCTTTCCACAGGCACTTGTGGGGAAATTTTAGATCCCATCTGTACCAAGTGAAGTTAAGTATAATAAGCGGGCCGTACTTCCAAACAGTGAGCATAATTTAAGAAGGAGTAGGCTGGCCTGAAAGGTCATAGGTACTAGAAACACAGGTTGATTTCAAGTAGAAGTTGGGATGAGTGCCTGCCAGAGATGCTGTCAGGGTGACATGTCTGTCACTTGGTCTAGGTGACTTTAAATGTCTATCTACATCCCGAGGTTCTGTCACGACTCACGTGGGGCACTGCACGCTGGCACTGTGTTTAAGACAGCAGTATGGTCCTGATGTTGACTTAACACTCCCGGGGTGTTGCATCTGCATCTCTTATTCTGACCTGGAGGCATTGGCCCAGGACACTCAGAGAGGAATGGAGAGGTAAGGAGAGCATTACGTCTTGCTTTTTTTTCTAGCCAGAATTGTTTCAAATTGTATTCTATGTGCACCATGGCCTCTGTGAGTGCTGTGATGAAGTGAAGAGTTGAACTCAAGCCTCAGCGTTCGTGAGCTCCACATGATAAGAGTGACTCAGAATGAACATTAACAGGACACTCACCATGATGCTTGTTAACGGAGTTTCCTCCAAATTTGCCAATTTACATTTACATAATAACCAGAAAAAACACTGAGGGACTGCAGAAAATAAAATCACAGCTGAGCTGTGTCTACTCTTTAACTTTTTGTTTTATGTATGTGTGTATGTATGTATGCATATATGTATGTATGTATTCATTTATTCATTAATTAATTAATTTATTTTTTCATTCATTTATCTATCATCTATCTATCTATCTATCTATCTATCTATCTATTAATTTATTTATTAAAGTAGGGTTTCCTCTATGTAGCCCTGGCTGTCCAGGAACTCACTATGTAGACCAGGCTGGCCTTAAACTCACAGAAATCTGCCTGACCCTGCTGGGATTAAAGGGGTGTGCCACCATGCCCAGCTGAGCTGTGTCTATTTAGACAATAAGATGTTTTATCTCAACCTGAGATAAATAAAATGTCATTGGCTCTGGTTCTGGATTTAATGTGTGTATTTTGTCCCTAATGATGCTCAGGTCTCCAATCCACCAACTTATTTGGCAAATTTCTTTAGTATCAGAAAAAGTGGGCTCTGTATTACCCCTCTCCCAGCTCTCTGCACTGGCCTAGTCTGCTGCAAGCTACATGAGGACATAAAGCTGTGACATTTAAGACAGTGTAAATGTACAGAGATTCAACATCTATCAATAACCCCTAAAATGTGACTATTCCATGACAGAAATGAACACTGGAGAATATAACAGTCTTGAAAGACTTTAGAGACTGCCATTGTCCTTATGTGTCTTCATTAGGTAGACCCTGTATGTGCCTCTCAAAGGAAGGCACATGAAATTCCATCATCTTGGGGTCACAAAATGTCTTTTCTTGTGTTCTTGTGTTCTTGTTCTGAACATAATTAACTTGCCACAAATATTGAAATGGGAAGGAGAACACAAAGAAATACCAAAGAAAGCTGCATTTGCATTTAACATGTGTATACTGATTTTCTTGTCATGGTTTCCTAGACAACATAACAACTATTCACATAGAATGTACATTGTGCTAGATTTTGTAGGTAATCTAGATGTGATTTGAAGCAAATGTGGGAAGGTGTGCATGAGTTACACGCAAATACTATGCCATTTCGTATAATGCCTTCAGCATCTTTGGATTCTGGTATTCATGAAGAGTTGTGGAGCCAGTGTCCCCATATGAGTACTGATGAGGAGGGATTTAGGAGGACCTGAATTCATCACAGGGACAGGCATGGAGTGAGTGGTGTGGTACAGGGAGGGGCGTCTGCATCTTCCTTGCATCCCTGAGGTGGTTTGAAAGAAAATGACCCCCAAAGGGAGTGGCACTATTAGGAAGTGTGGCCTTGTTGGAGTAGGTGTGGTCTTATTGGAGGAAGTGTGTCACTGTAGAGGTGAGCTTTGGGGGTCTCATATATGCTCGAGCCATGCCCATTGAGGCTGACTGTAGCATGAATCTTAAAGAGTCTTATTTATAAAATCAAACCCGAGGCCAGTTATTGGGGTGAATGCTGAAAGATCAGAGACACAGAACAAGCCACAGCTATCTCACCTTGCTGGTTCCTCAGGTGATCCTGTTTCCTCAGGCTGGAAGCTTCTGAGTCCTCCTCCACATGAATCTCAGCTGAACTGTGTTGCTCCAAAGCCTGAACGCTTAATCAACCAAATGCTTAACTAACTACATGCTTTACTCACTTAGTTCCTGGTCTTCATGCCTTATATACCTTTTTCTTTCTGCCCCCACTCCCTGGGATTAAAGGTTGGGTTTCTGGGATTAAAGGCGTGGGTCACCAGGTTTAGCTGTTTCTAAAGTGGCCTTGAACTCAGAGATCCGGCTAGCTCTGCCTCCCAAGTGCTGGGATTAAAGGTGTGTACCACCACCGCCCAACTTCTGCTATGGCTTACTCTTCCCATTTTCTAGCCACCATTTTTGGCTTTGTTCTAGTGGCTGTCTGTTCTCTGACCCCAGATATGTTTATTTAGGGGAACACACAATATTTCAGGGAATACAATACCACCACAGGGAATGCCCCCACCATCCAAACTCTAGCTTTTGTTGCTCTGCTGACATCTTGTTCCTGATAGCAAGGCTAGGATTTAATGACCCGATGTACCACCATTCCTTTTCTGATGAAGGTATTTGTTCTCCATTGCTTTCTGGTATTATCAGTACCTGTTGACAAATGATGTGGGAGTCAGTTTGCTAAGGTCACAAGTCTATCTATTAAAACAGGGCTTTACCTTTAACAGGGCTGTTGTTGTGTTCAGATACTCTGGCAGACAGGGGAGGGGCTTATCCTGGATGAGACAGATAACTACATCCTAAGAGATGAATGGTTACCATCAAGGCAGCAACCTGTAAGCAGAGTCTTCTGTAGTTTTGTTGTTGTTGATTTTGTTTTCTTTGAGAGAGGGTCTCAATATATAGCCCTGACTGGCTGGAACTCCCTGTGCAGATCAGGTGGTCCTCCAACTCACAGAAACCTACTTACCTCTGCCTCCTGAGTGTACTACCAAATCCAGCCTAAACAGAATTTTGAACAGAATTTTGAAGAGAGAAAATTTGGCAATTGTGGAACCAAAATAAGACCAAAATGCTTTCACCCTAAAACTAAGGTCCAAGATTTCTCCTTTTAGGTACAGGCCATGAGTTACTGGAGCAGGTCATGAGTTACTAGAATAGGCCATGAGTTACTGAAACCAGTCAGTCCAGATTCCAGAAACCAGGAAGTATAAAAGTACAAAGTCACAAAGTAGTCACGAGGTAATGACTGCCAGTCTATGGAATGTCCTCTCCCTGGTTCCCTAGGTAACTGTTTGACCAAAGAATGTTCCAACCCTGTTTTCCAAGGTAACTGACCATAGAAATGTCCCCACCTGAGGGCAGCCAATGAGAAATGGTGGCGGGGAACCACCCCCTTAGAAATAAGATTAAGCCATGATTTCTAGAAAGTCCTTAGAAGCGAGCCAATCAGAATTGTACCCATACTAGCACCCCTAAATGATGTAACCTTGTGGTTTTTGCCTTTAAAAACTGAGCTTGCAGAGAGGCGGGCACTTCCTCCAGCCTCCACTGCATTGGATGTATTGGATGAAGTTCCTGCCTAGGCTTGTATATCCAGAATTAAACCTTTCTTTTGCATTCTGGCACGCTCGTCTTTGGTGGTCTCTCTGGGGTGTCGAGATCTGGGCACAACAGCAATTATGTTTATCTCATAGGGATTAATAATCAAATTTTGGCTTTTTGTTCTTTTCAATGAAATTATCCAAAGTAAGTTTTGAATCTATCCATCCATCCATCCAACAAACCCATTTATTGATTGTTTACAATGTGCCAAATTCTGTCAGACCTCAAGGAGTCAAGACATGATAAGACTTGGTCTCACATCTCCAGGAGCCAACAGCTTAATTCTAGAAGTGTGCTTAGGCCTGGATGCTTTAGATAGTAGGTGCTTTTTAGTTTCACACTCTAAAATAGCTTCAGATTCTTGCCACTATGTTAGAGAGGCTGTGTTCACCATGAAGAGATTGCTCATGGAGGTCTGGTTAGTGCAGACGGGAAAGAGGTATAAATCTACAGAGATCCAGTTGTACAAACAAACACTCCTTTGAATTCTGTTGTTTGTTTTTACTCATTCTAGTTTGAATAAGGGAAATTACACATGTTCAATTGCCTGGGTACTCCAGAACCCTTGGAGTGTCTAATCACAGTTAATAATTAAGCAAAGCAAGGAGCTGCAAATGCTGGATTTAAGTATTATCAAGAAAAGAGGAAACTATTTGAGGAGGAAAATATAAGGAGTGCTTTGCACATTTTTATAGGTAAGCACAGGCTATGACGAGAGACTGGTCTTTTTATAGATTAGTACAGGCTATGAAGGGAGACTGGTCTTCTTTCTATAGGTTGGCACCGGCTATGAAGGGAGATTAGTCTTCATAAGCGGATGGAGACTATGGTTGCATAATGACTTTTTATTTATTTTTAAAGATTTATTTATTTTATTGTTTGCATATGAGTGTTTGCCTGTATGTATGTATATATGTATGCCTGGTGCCTGAGGAAGCCAGAAGAAGGCACCAGATCCCTGATTCTGGGTTACAGATGGTTGTGAGCTGAACCTGGGTCCCCTGGAAGAGTTGCCTGTGCTTTTAACTGCTGAGCCATCTCTCAGGCCCAGATAACTTATTTTTCATCAAGCTTACACAGTGTTCCTAGCTCCGGGTTAGACCTCACATGAGACAAAGAAGAGAACTTATAACTAATATATGATCAAAATTTAAAAAATATGATTTAAAAGTGTGACAGAATATTTAAAATTAAGACCATTGAGAAATATTTAGGCAATGTGGACAGTTTCTGGCAATACCAGTTATGCTAGATACTGAGTTACTCTGTAGCAACAACCATGGAAGCTCCTGACTACTCCTATTTCTGGGTCTTGTATGCATAGCACAAAACCAAAAGATTCCATTCTCAACAAGTTGTCTGGGGACATAGACATCACTTATATAGGAACTATACTCTGAGAACTATTGCTCTCTCTCTCTCTCTCTCTCTCTCTCTCTCTCTCTCTCTCTCTCCCTATCTTTCTCCCTCTCTCTTTCTCTCCAGGGTCATAGGCCCTGCTGACCTGGAACTCACTCTGTAGTCCAGGCTGGCTTCAAACTCACAGAGATCCACTTGCCTCCACCTCCAGAGTGCTGGGGTCAAAGGTGTGGGCCACCACACCCAGCCTATCTACTGATCTTGAGAACCCAGTGGAATTTGTTTACTAAAGTCCTGACTAAAATCCTAGCAAGCGTTAGAGCCGGCATGCATTTGGGAGGTAAATGGGAGCTTGCATATTCCGCCAGAGGGATGGCTGCTCTCAGAACCCACAGGCTCAGATCTAGTGCTACTGGACGGCACAGAGTCCATTTCTTCCTTGTCTTGTGGATGCCTTCCTCTTCCTGCCAGGTTCTGTCTATCTCTAACAAGATGAAAACTGAGAAACATGTCCATAGACTCCATGTTGAAGAAAACAGGGTTCATGGAGGATGTTTGTCTAAGGTCAGATTTCCAAGTTCTCATTTCATCTTTTGGGACTTCAAGGATCCCATGTGATTCCTTTACTCTGAGGTATTTTCATGCATCTGGGTTGCTTACACCTAGGTAAAATCATGGGTGTATTGTTACCCTTGTGCCTGAGTTCATCTCTAAGCCCATCCATGTTTTTTGAGGTGCTGCCTCCCTGCTTCAGGTCATATAAACATGAGGTTGAATGGGATGGCAAGGAGAAAGCAGGATCACAAGCATCTTATCATATCCAAGAGGTGTCAGCCTGCACAGCCATAGTGCTGCTTACAACATGGAGTAACCCAGAATGCTCTACACTGATAGATACCTGTGACAGAGGCACATTCCAAGCACATGTACCTTGTGTGGTGACCTTCAGAACTGTTTATGGAAGGCCTCACTTTACAGTCCAGAGCAGTGGTTCTCAACTTGTGGGTTGTGACCCCCTAAAGGTTGAGTAATCCTTTCACAGGGGTCACCTAAGATCATCTGGAAATACAGATATTTATATTACAATTCAAAAATTGAAGTTATGAAGTAGCAATGAAAATAATTTTACGGTTGGGGGTCATCCCAACACGAGGAACTGTATTAAAGGATTGCAGCATTAGGAAGGCCAAGAACCACTGGTCTAGAGAATATGTAGAAGAAGTAGAAGAGACATTTGGCAAAGGAGAGAAACAGGGCCAGTGTTGGGAGAGGGAGTTGTGGGTCCGTCATGCTGTTCTCAGTCCTTTGTCCCTAGATAGCTGCAGACTGATAGGCAAATGGAGTCTAAAGCAAAACTGAGAGAACATTATTCAGGAGTCAGAACAAGCAATATCCCAACTTTATACATTGCAACCCACCCCACCTCCGTGCACACCTCACCATGGATGGCTGCCCCACCCCACCTCCGTGCGTACCTCACCATGGCTGCTGGAGAGCCCGTTTAGAGGGATTACATGCAATAATAAGGAAGGGGACAAGAACAAAGCTAATTGCTGATTTCTAGCTGACATTTTGAAGGGAGAGAGAGAGAAAAGCTGGGAGGGTTAGAATGTAGGGTGCAGGTGCAGAAGGGAAGTGTGGGCCAGAAAGTTTGTGGGAACAATAACTTCCTGTGGATGACACTCAGGATACAGATGAGCGAGGGGACCATAGGAATGGCTCTCGGGGCTGGATAAGGAGGGAAGTCATATTTTGCAGGTTGATCAAAACCAAGTCTATTGCTTTTAATATTGCACCCTCGGAAGGCTGGGCTGCATGGGATCACTTTCATATTTACATTTTTCATGAAAGTTTGTTGTGGAAGTAGAAAGCTTACACACAACAGTGCATACAGTTGCTGGTTTTTCTTGGCTAGCCTGGGACATTAGGCAGATAGTGGCCTATGATATAAGGAGACAAGGAGAGACAGATGCCACTGAATTAGTTCCCTCCTTCATTGTTGTTAATCAAAGCACAGTTATTTATTACAAATATAAGACAGGAATCCCCCTCCCCCCCAATGCCTATCAGTTCTGTGAGAACATTTCCTGTGGCCCAAATCTCATCAATTCCTTGCTCAGTTTTTTAGTATTTCTGCATGCTCAAGGCTTGCTCTGATACTCAACTCTTCACCATTGCTCTCTCCTTCCTGTAGCAGTAAGCATAGTTCACACTGAAGCACAGAGGGGAAGGCAGAAGGAGAACTTTGGGACTATGGAAAAAGTAAAGGACAAGATGGCTCCAGTGTCTCTGTAGGTATCTGCCTGAGATCCATGCCATTCTAAGGCACACCATAGCTCCTATTCATCACTCTCTTCTTTTTCAGAGATTTCTGGGGTCACCATTTTATAATCCCCTCTCCTATATTCTTTGTCCTGTTCTGAGGTTTTCTGAGACTGTGTCATTGTTCTGTCTAAGCAAGTTGGAATAGTGAGAATCTCAAATAGTGATAGTCTGAGAGGTGGACCATTAGAAGTCAAAGATGTGCGTGCGTGCGTGCGTGCGTGGGTGCGTGTGTGTGTGTGTGTGTGTGTGTGTGTGTGTGTGTAGGCCCGGTGTTGACCTCTGGCACCTCCCTGTTCATTGTCTTCTTTATATGTTGATGTAGGATCCCTCACAGCCACCCTCTGTGGAGATTTTCTGTCTCTGATGCCCATGTGCTGGAATTGCAGGCTGGCTACCACAGCCCCCTGACTTTGATGTGAGTTCTGGAGATCAGAATTCTGGTCTTTACACTTGCTCACAAGTATTTCATGTGTTGAGCCATTGCTTTAGCCCAGGGTTGCGCTTTGCGCAGCTCTCTGAGAACAAGGGAGTCCAATTTTCTTCTCCCTGAGCCTGCTCTCTATTGTTCACTTTGTGAGCCCAGACAGCAGCTACCTCAGGTTTCACATGGTTGTCCTTGGATTTCCTTGTCTTCCAGAAAAGTTTGACAAGAGATGCATTGTTCAAAACTTTACTTAGTTATTTATGTGTGAATTTGTGTTTCAACAGTGCTGTGGAATAATGCTTTTTTTTTTTTTTTTTTTATCGAGACATGGTTTCTCTGTGTAGCTTTGCGCCTTTCCTGGAACTCACTTGGTAGCCCAGGCTGGCCTCGAACTCACAGAGATCTGCCTGGCTCTGCCTCCTGAGTGCTGGGATTAAAGGCGTGTGCCACCACCACCTGGCCAGAATAATGCTTTTGTACACTGGTTTAATAAAACACTGATTGGCTAGTAGCCAGGCAGGAAGTATAGGTGGAATAATCAGACAAGGAGAATTCTGGGAAGAGGAAGGCTGAGTGAGGAGATGCCAGCCCATCTCCAGGGAGCAGCATGTAATGGGACACAGGTAAAGCCATGGAACATGTGGCAACATATAGATTAACAGAAATGGGCTGAGTTTAAGTGAAGGAGCTAGTCAGTGGTAGGCCTGAGCTAATGGCTGAGCAGTTTTAATTAATGTAAGCCTCTGTATGTTTACTTGGGTCTGAGCGGCTGTAGACTGGGTGGGACAGAGGAAAACTTTCAGCTATACAACAGCCTGTCAGAGAATTTTCTAGATCTTGTCTATGTTTTGACAATCATGGTCTGAAAGTTGTTAAGGATTTCCACGACTCTACAGGGTCAATGTTTCTTAAGACTCTAGTGGGAGTAAAGAATGCCTCCCAGACAGTGCTTGAAACAGAGCAGATAATGAACTGTATTTCAATGTGTAATTTAATATGATATTCTATGAACCTCATAGAATTTTGGATGTATGCACGGGGCTGGCTGGCCCTCCTTACATCTTCTAAAACAAAAGAAAATGAGATAATTACATTTCAAGGTGCACAAACCACCATGAGCTCTATTGCCAGATAAGGCTGAAAAGTGGTTTGTGCCAAACATTGGAGCTGATGATGCACTGGTACCCACATTTCCAGCACCATACTCACTGTCTGGTGTCACTCACTGCTGACTCTGAGCCCCATCTGTGTTTAGTACATGCTTGATGCATCTGTCTGGATGCAAATAATTGACATTTATTTAAAATAACCTTCACCTATCCATGGAAGAAGCTAGAAATAGGTCTTGACTTTTTCCAACTTAAATATTAATCTCTACTATTGGTAAAGTGCCTCAGTTCTTGGTCAGTATTGTGTATTTTGGGATTGCCAGTATTTTATACTTAATGGAATTTTACTCTATTTCCAAAGGATAGAAAAGTTTCACAGGCTCAAAAGAATTTGAATGTAGTACTGAATGATGCTTCAAGCCTCCTAAAAAGAAGACAATAATTTCAAAGGTAAAGCACTCATCAGTTTCAGTTAGTCAATGGCAATGTAGCACTTACCACTACTATCAAAGGAAACTCATGTATTGTGAGGGAGTCTAGGGGGTAGGGAGCTCTCAAGAAGTGACTAAAATCTTAAACTCTGTCATCTTTGCTTTGCACAGTGACTAGCTGGTGGGCAGATTCAGGAACTAAGGTATTTTAAAAGTTACACTTCGGTTTTCCATTTGATTATTATAGCATAGATTTATTTGTATGGTATAAAGCAAGTCAGTAAAAAGAAACTGACAAAGGCTCCAGAAACAAGACTGGGCCTTTTTAGTCTATGTCCTTTAATATGATGATAGTATTCAATTTTCTTTGAATGTATACATTATTTTTATAACATTTTGTAAGAATGTTTATAAAAGTGAAATAAAGTAAAACAGATAATTCTCAGTCCTCAGAGAAGTTAGTGTGCCTTCCTGGAACATGTCAGGTGTGGTGCTGGGTCCTTTCCATGATATTCCATGATGGCTGTGCTGTCTGGGTGAAGCCTCACAACAAAGATGGCTGCCTGGCCACTCTTTCTGTACTGTACCCTACTCAATCCCTTAGAGGATAGAGCTGCTTCCCAAACCTCTGGACCTTTCATAAACATAGTCCTTCATCAGTTCTGAGCCTAGCATTAAAACTCCTGGCGGGTTCTGCTTTAGCCAATGGGAAGCTAAAAGCCATGGAAGAGTTATAACAAATCTAGGCCACACGCTGTGGTGAAGCCTAAGCCAGTCACAAGAGGAAGCCAAGTGTAAGATGTATCTGCTTCCTGTGACTTCTGTAATAAATTTCCACATACTTTGTGACTTCATCTGACAGAACTTAATTTTCCCCTAACTTGGAAGCCAGAAGTCTAATATCAAGATGTTGGCAGGTCTTGTTTGCTTTGAATGCCCCCTGAGGGAGGCTGGTTCTCGCTTGCTCCAGCTTCAGTCAATATTCCCTGACTTGGTCATATCATTCAAGTTCTATGAAAGAAGAGGTGGGTAGCACATCTTGGTAGGGGGCTCTGTAGGGGAGCAGTCTCAGGCTCCAGTCATCCAGGAAAAGGAAGCTGTGAGCGACGCTTCTGCACACTCTCAACACTTGTTCTCTGACCATGGGAAGGCCTGGCCGTTACCTTGGGTCTGAGGCCCAGTAGGACAGCAGTTTACATGCACAGTCTTAAGTGATCTCCAGGCATGTTATTAACCTGGCTCCAAGGTCTGGCAAAAGTCCAGTCCCTTTGAAGGCAAGAGATATTTTCAGAAAATGTCTATATTTGATATATTTCAGTCCCTGGGGGTGCATGGTCTCAGTAGTCCGACAGCCTGAGGGGTCATAGTGTCTCTTCATAATGTCTTCATTCCTGGCAGGATGTGATATCACCTGAATAGCCTGGTCCTTACCACAAAGAAATGTTAGGAACAGCCACACCATGCCATTAAGCGGGGGGAGAGCAGCACCAGTTGGCTTTAAATACTTTTACAGCAGGAACAAGGATTGAGTCTAGACCTGGATCAGCTGGAGGTACCAGGCTGCTGAGTGGCACAGACCTTCTTCAGGCTTTGACTCCACTGTCCGTTTCCCTCACAGGTGTCCACAGTGCCTTGGACCCTGGATACTACTGTCTGTAGAAAGTCCAGAGATTCCCACATCCAGTGTGGGGGGAGCGCAGTGACAGTTTCACGTCTGTGTCCACTCCGATGTCATTATTTAACAGCTGAGCAGATGCTGCTAAAGGCCAGACTCTAGCAGAAAGCACAAAAAGGTTGCTTATGAGGAAGTGGCCAGAAAACACACATTTCTGTAGGGCCCAAGCTCCTGCATTTGATGGCACAGCACACACTGTGCCCTACCCCCAACCCAGTGTTGTTGAGTTTGGAAGTTTCCATACTGACGTTTCTTGATGAGCCAAATTGCCTTAGGGTAATTTGGAGTGAGGCACTGAGGTTATTTTTGAACTTGTGCTATTATAAGTAATGACAGAAGGAATAGCTGTGTGCACAGGTCATTGTGCACGTGTGACTAACTTAAATTACAATATTAATTTGTAAAATCTCTTCTCTATTGGATATGGGGGGCCTCAAATTGAATCATCATGTGTGCTGTCAAATGTATACTATGTAATTTTGACAAAGAAAATGAAAACCATCCTGTTATTTTAAGTGATCCAATTGTTTTACTTCTGCCCTTAAACTTAGCTTTTTAGTGATTTGAAGTGGAAACTAATGGGAGGAACAACCTGTGTAAGTCCAGTCCCCTGCAAACAAAACAGCAAAACCTGCACTCCTCTCAGTTTTGGCTCTTTAAGATGCCATCAGCTGCATGGCTTACATACAACCAATATCTCTTTCTTATACTTGTGAAGGCTTGAGGCCCACAGTCAAGCTGTCAACAGAGCCAGTGTCTCCTGAGGAACAATTTCCTGTTTCCTGCTTTCTAGATGGTTATCTTTGGCTAGACATGCATATGGTAGAAAGAGACAAAGATTGTTTTCTCTTCCAATTTCTTTAAAAATATATTTATTTGTTTATCTTTTATTGAGGCATGTGTAGGTGTATGTGTGAATGTCTTGCATGTACATTTTTGTGAATGTGGAGGCAAGAGGACAACTTCAGGTTTTATCCTCAGGAACACTATCCACTTCCTTTGAGACAGAGACTCTTGTTAGCCTAGAACACACCAAGTAGGCTAGACTCGCTAACCAGCAAGCCCCAAGGACCTTTATATCTCCTCTTCTCTGGTGTGGGCTCTGGGGCTCAGACTCAGGTCTACATATTTGCATGAAGCACTTCACTGACTGGGCTATCTCCTGGCCATTGGTTCTTTCTCATACAAACTAATCTCACTTGTGAGTGTTCTGTCTCCATGACCTACTTACCACTCACAAGCATCAACCACTAATGCTTAATACACATTGGTGGTGAAGCTTTAAGACATTTGGGTCTATGGGGAGGGGCACACAAACGTTCAGACCCCAGCAGTCCTCTGAGGTATTGTGTCCTTTTTATAGGCAGAGTTGACAGCTATTTTTAGGTAAAGACATTTAGCCATTATTTTAACTCTTGGTAAGTGGTTATAATTGGCTTGGGACCATTAATTCAACAAATGTTTAATGAGCATGATGGCAGAGACTAAAAGGGAAGCCAGTACACTTCCCCTCAGCCCTGGGCCTACAATGTATGTAGGCATAGTTCCTCAGCCTCCCTTGCCATTGGATATTGACATGTACCTGTGCTCTGACCAATGAATGTGGGCAGAAGTATGTGGGAATATCCCACACCTGACCCATTAAAAATTTCCCATCACATCCTTGGTTGATTCCCTGGAAAACCACCATGGCTGGTAGATAGCCAAACTTTCCAAGAAATAAATTCTGTTATGTTAACTTATCAGTCTCCCAAGATTTTCTTGTGCTAACAGTGCACATGATTTTGACAAGAACCAGGTCTTCTGGCTCTAAAGGCAATGGACAGACTACCCTTGGGGCTATAGGAGAGCTTGTTGGAGAGTCTTAAAAACTGGCCTGCAATTTGCTGAATGGGAAATTTCAGGCTGTTAGGAATAAATTTCATGATCTGAGTTCTATACCCACTCTCTACTTAAAGCTCATCTGAGTTATTCTGAATACTAAGGAGAACTTGAGAGCTTTAAATTATAGCCACATCTTGACTTAGGGAATGAACATAATCCTGAAAGAAACGATGCTCTCTAATGGACTATTTGATTAAGCCCTCAACGGACTGCAAGTCTGCCTATCTGACTGTCTTAACTGGCTGAGTGATAGTTAACCTTCACAGTTAGCTTGAGTGGATTGAAACTTGGGAGATTAAACTCACTCATGGGTGTGTCTGGGAAGGCATTTCCAGACAATTATCAGGGAAAGACCCATACTGAACATGGACAACACCTCAATGGGCTGGAGACTGTATGGGTTAAAAAATACGGAGAAGGAAGCACACTGGCAGGGGCATGCCTGCTTCCTGTCTAGCATGAAATAGTGTCCTTCTTCCCATGTGTCTCCACTGTGATGTTTTGTCTCATCCAGGCTCAAAGTATTGGGGCCCCTGACCATGGAACAGATGCCAGCAAACAGAGCCAGAACAAGTCCCTCCTCTTGTCTTGTGATTTTGTCACAGGCTGAATCAATGGACATGTGTATTATAGAGGGAGTGAGGTTGCCTATGGGGCCTAGACTCCACCTCTGATTACCCAAGCTACTGGCTTATTAATATTAGGAGACAGTAAGAAACCACCCAGCCTCATGAAAAAGAAATGGACACTCTCAAAGGAAAACAGTTCATAAGTCATTGCTACCAGATGCACAGTATTTGCAGAGGCATTCAAACAAAAACTAAGGCCAAACCAAAAATAAATAAATCCAAAAACCTTCCCAAACCAAATTCAAGTTCAGCCCCTATTGCCAGCCCCAGATGCAAGCAGAGCTGCCTGAGGAAAAACTGACACAGAGGCAGGTTTGCCCCACAGGCTCTCCCTGGCACCCATCCTTTCTCTTGACCCCCTTGCCTGGGGATCATGCACTTGTCTCCCCTTCAAATGCTCTCAAGGGAGGTCACACCTGTTAACTCAAGGCTGACATTTGTTGACTGATTGATTGTATTTTGGTGGAGACTTGTATTTTTCAAGGCCCTATCATAAAAAGATGTGATATCTAGGTTTTGCTGCTGTGACATTGGGGGGAAAGTGTACCCTCAAGTTCAAAGAGTCCAATCCTGAGCAAACAGAAAGTGGGTAGGGGTGGAAAGTGTAGGGGAGGGTTGGGTGGGAGGAGTGGGCAGGGCACACGTGACCTTGTGGAGGAGAGCTTTTCCCACAGGCTCCTCTAGTCTACTGTGGACAACAACATGGTGGCCTGAGGATATATCCCAATGTTTAGTTAGATCAAAAGAGTAAGAAGCCAGGTGGTGGTGGCAGCGCATGCCTGTAATCCCAGCACTCGGGAGGCAGAGGCAGGTGGATCTCTGTGGGTTCGAGGCCAGCCTGGGCTACAGAGTGAGATCCAGGATAGGCTCCAAAGCTACAGAGAAACCCTGTCTTGGAAAACCAAAAAAAAAAAAAAAAAAAAGAGTAAGAAGATTCTTTTAGAACATTCGAGATCTTGCTCTGACCTTCCCTGCCTGACCATAGGCAAACCTTGTTTCTTACCCCCTAAACCAAATCCTGAGTCCAGCCCATATACTCCATGTCACCCCCAACTTACACATTCTGAGAAAATGGTAGCTTAGCTGTTCTTTCTTTTAATAAAGTAAGTGTAAATGTGTTTATAGAAATAGAAGCACTTCACTGTCTCTCCACCCTTCACGTCCTCTAGCTCCTCCCACCTAGTCTCTCTTGAGCCCATGTCCACTCTCAAGCTGATAGCCTCCTTTACTTTTCATTATTTTTTTTATTGAAAATGGATTATTTTTCTCATAAAATCTATCCTGATTATAGTCCCCCCTTCTACTCTTCCCAGTTGCTCCACACCTCCTCTCCCATCCCATGCAGATTCACTCCCTCTCATTATAGGAGAACAGGCTTCTAAGAGATAACAACCAAACAAGACAAAATAAAATTTAATAAAATGAAGCAAAAACCACCACATTGAAATTAGACAAGGCAATTCAAGAGCAGGAAAAGATTCCTGAGATCAGGCACAAGAATCAAAGACCCATTCTTTTATTCTCACACTCAGAGTCCCATAAGAAGACTAAGTTAAAAGCTGTAATATATAGGAGCAGAGGAGACCTGTGTTGGCCCTGTGCTTGCTGCCTCAGCCTCTGAGCTCATGTGTGCCTTAGTTGGTTCAGAGGGTCTTGTTCTCCTGGTGTCCTCCATCCCCTCTGGCTCTTTCCACCTCCCTGAGCTCTGAGGGGAGGGCTTTGATGGAGAGATCCCATTTAGTTTTACTGTCCACATAATGTCTGGCTGGGGGTCTCTGCATCTGTTCCCATCTGCTGCTGGAGGAAGCTTCTCTGATGATGGTCAAATAAGATAGCCTCCTTTTCTTGATTATTTTTGTTACACTCATATGCACATATATGTGCAAATATATATATAACTATTGCCACTTTTATTCATGGTGTATATATGGTATTAGAGTGGTGACCACTTTGTGCTGGATAACCAGTAAGGGGGCTTATCCTTGGGAGAGGCTAATTCTCTTCTTCCAGTAGTCATTGGTTGTCTGTAGCTCTTTGACTTGGGGTAGGGCCCTGAGAAATTTACCCATTTCCATATTAACATGTCCACTGACATGTTAGCTTAGTAATTCTTTGTGATTTTTAATCTCTACTGTATTTTCCCACCTATGTGTCTCTGAAAATGTTTGGCCAATATGCCTCTACTACAGACTAAAATGCTTCTGGAACTGAGAAAGTAATTTCTATGAAGAATATTAATTAATTTGAGGTGGAGGGCACCATCAAGAAGGAAACTTGGAATGAGAATTTTCCAGATCAGTGTAACTCTGGGATCTGCCTGTCTGAAGGAAAGGCTCTATCTGGAGTTATTCTGACCAAGGAAGGCCTTGCCTCCCTGGACTTAGGAGGGTCATCCTCAGCTGTGTCTGTAACTTGGCAACCACATTTACTTTGTAAACTGTGTGTCAAAGCTTTGAGTCCAGTCCCACATGACCACTGAGCCATGATCTTCCCAGTAAGCTCCCCACAAGAAAAGTGAGTTTTCATCAGTGCAGCTCCATATCTTTAGCTTTAAGCTAAAACATAAATGGACTCAATGGGACATCTTCACAGGGAACAGCATGATGCTTTGGCACATTCGCAAGTTGAGTATTGATCAACTCAAGACAAGTTGCCCTCCTTTCCAAATGTTTATCATTTCCATGTGATGCGTGCACTCAACACCCTCTTTTCTAGCAATTTTGGGTCACTCGATACACCCTTGTTGACTGTAATCACCCCTCTAACTGTGGAACAGAACACCAGTGTGGAGTCTTCCATGCTGACTGTGACTGGGTTCACACTGAACACTTGTTCTTTTTCTTGGCCTCTAGGCCCCACTGTTTGCTCACTAGCTAGCTGGATCAGTTAAATATTCTTAGTTTTCATTTGAGCATGAAATCATGTGATATTTGCTCTTCTGTGCATGACTCATTTCCTTCAATACTAGGGTAACCAGTTCTATCTGCCCACTTCAGTCAACAGGATTGTTCCTTTTTCAATGACGGAATAGTATTCTGTTGTCTGGGAAGTCTTGGTTGATTCCATTTCTCAGGTCTTGTGGACAATGCTGGAGTAACCAGGGGGATACACATGTCTCTTTGAAACACCATAACCCAGCAAGGAGAATGTTGAGTCGTGTGGTACCTTTATTTTCAGTTTCTTCAGGATCCTCTACAGTGTTCTCTGTAGAGGGAGCATTAATCTACATTCCTGCCAAGAGTGTAATTCTCCTTTCTCCTTCTCTCCCCCAGCATCTGTCAGTTTTCCTTCCACTGGAGACATTCTGACTAGGGCAAGATGGAATCTCATGAACTTCTCTGATTTTGACTGGTGTGAATGTTACCTCACATACATGTCAGCCATCGGATATCTGGTTGGGGAGATGTCTTTCAGTTCACTGCCCATTTAAAACAGATTTTTTTTAACTCACAATTTTTCCTATTTCATTATTGTCTTCCAAACTGTCACAGTCCTACATTTTCTAAGGGAGGGATGTCACCATTTTTCTTTTCTAATTACAATGGTCCTTATTCCTGCAGAAGCTGGCTAAAATAAATGCAAAATAGACAGATAGTGTTATAGTCCTTTTAAAGCAGTAATTATTATGGAAAGCAAATAAGAGGTCTTTATGAGCTAAAAAGCATGGGTTTCTGGTTTCTTACTTGGTGGACTAATGTCTTGGGAAGTGGGTTAAAAGTTTACCAAAACACACTCGGGTTTTCTGCTCAATTTTAGGTCCAGGATCAATGAGTCCGTCTATCAGCATTTTCAGAGCCCCTGAGAGGGTCTCACCATCTTCTTATAGCAATGAAGACAGAAGCCAGACCCCAGGAGAGGTCAGACGGAGCAATCAAATTAACATCTGTTAGGAATGATTAGTCTTCAAGGTCAGCCTATTCACAGATGTCAACCTGTCCAAATGGAGAGATGCTAACCACTGACCGGAGCCTCTGAAGCTGAGCCGGCAGCTGCGGGAGATAAGCAGTTTGCAGAGATAGCACATTCTTGTTGGAATGTACACTTCCTCACTTAAAAAAAAAAAAAGAACACAACACCAAATCCAAGTCGAGGTTAACCTTGGTCCTACTGACTGTTAATAAGACAGACTCTCCATTCTCCCAACCATTGTCCTCGGGGCCTGACAGAGTTCTTTCTTTTGCTGATTAATATTGAAGACAAATGAGAATTGGGGGTGGGCAGCCAGTGAAGAAGAGCACTTGGGTGTGCTGGTCATCAGAGGGCTGCCTGGATCTTAAATCAACAGCTTGAAATATTGTGCACTCTGGCTAGATGTGATGATGATGATGATGATGATGATGATGATGATGATAACAACAACAACAATAATAAATTCTTGTGTACTAAACACTTTCCCAGCTTCAAATCAGAAACAGATTTTTCTTTTTTGAGACAGGGTTTCTCTATGTAGCCCTGGCTGGCTCAGAACTCACTAGGTAGACCAGGCTAGCCTCAAACTCAGAGATCCACTTGCCTCTGCCCCTCACATTGTGGGATTAAAGGCATGAGCCACCATGCCTGGCTAAGTGGTGTGTAGATCTAGATTTGGATTTATTAATGTTTTAAAGCAAACCCCCAGAGCTTAAAACTAAGAATTGTACCAATTGCAGCCTGCAGGCTTGGAGCAGCAGTAATAAATGCCAACAGCATCGACCTGGGAGTAAGGAAGGAAACTGTATCTATTTTGTCCCACAGTGTATCATGGTATTCAGTACGGCACTTAATGCCAACACCACCAGCAGTACCAGGGTGCTGCCATGGTCTCTCATAGAGTAGCAGACTGGACTGCAGCTGCCTCCCTTGAGAGTGAGCCTTCTGCGACAGGAGACGAGCTGACTCGGGATTTGAGTCTCCATGGTGGGTCTGTAGCCAATTTTTGAGGGAGAAGGGCAGAGTTTTGGGGATCCAGTTCTTTATTCTTTGTGAGAATCACCTAGCACGCACCTCACTTGTGAGATGCAGGTGACAAGAAAGTCTGTTTACAAGGAGATTTTGTGTTAGTTGAGATTGACTTGGCTTTAAACTGGGATGTGTAACCACAAAGATCCTGTTCTCACTGGTCCCCAAACTATAAAAACTACAGCATGTGCTTAGGATGACACAGGTCAGCTACAGGGTTGGCAACAGGAAAGGGGGGTGGGTGTCACTACTGTTTAAAGATTAAAATGACCAACAGCAAAGGACACAAGAAGAATTATACTTAGCAATTAGTGAAATTCATGAGCCTTGGCCAGTGTGCAGGTGTCCTTCCAGGAGGGCATTGGTGGGAGAGGAAGATCGCGGATGTTGGGGTATTCTCTTTCTTACTAGCGGGGTGCCTTGGGAAATTCAGTCCTTTGATTACCTGTTATTCATCTTCATAACATGTTACTGGGATCCTAGGGCATTTTTCTAGAGGGAGATGTTGCCATGCAAAAGAAGACCCACAGGAAAAGGTACACATCCCTGAACTTTTAGCCTGCAATTGGTCTGTAAAGTAGATTTCCCACCACACCTGGCGATTCTTCTCCACCTCCTTCTCCCCCGCCCCCCACTTCTTTTTTCCTTCCCTTCCTCCTTTTCTCACTCTTCTCTCTCTCTTCCTTGCTTGCTACTGGGGATCAAAAATAGTTTGCACATGCTAGGCCAGAACTGTGCCGCTGAGCTATGGTCCCAGCCTACTTTTTATTTTGAGAGCAGGTTTTACTAATTTGCCTAGGCTGGCCTTGAACTTGTGGTCCTCCTGCCTAAGCCTCCCAAACAACTGGGATTATAGATCTTCACCAGGAGCCTGGCTACCTTTCAGCTCTTAACTGGACTGTTCTTTTGTGGTGACACTTCCAAGCTTGTGCGAAACAGCCAGCATGTCTATGGGAATCAATAGTTCACAGAATTCTCATGGTGTTATTCTTAAGAGCATAAAGCACACCTTCCAAGATGTGTGGGAGACACTCTTGCAGGCCCGTATTATCCCAAAGTTAAAGGCTTCTTCTGCCAGGCCTCTGTAAGGATGAAGACAATAAGAACAACGGTGTTGACAAAACGACATATGACTGGAATGACCGGGCCTTTGACCACTGCAGCCTCAGAGACTTTGTTTTATGGGCAGCACTGGCTTCCTTTAGCCCCATTTTAAAAGATAACATGAGAGGCATTAGCTGCTGTATTACTGAGATGGGTTTCTGTGCCATAGCAGGGCTCAGAACTAAGCTAAGCTTGGATACAAGGGGTCATGCTGTTTGTGGTTCTACTTACAAAGACAGGCCTCTCAAACTTAAAGAAAAACATGGTAATTCTTGAATAAATGATTCCTCTCTTCTTCCTTAAAAATCAAGACTTTCCTTCAATTGTCAGAATGAAAAGGGAGGTAGATTAAAAAAATCAGATTGATCTCAAGGCTGAAAGGTAGTGCTGGCTACCAGTTTCCTCTGCACTCAGTGCCCCTGTGTGACAGGCAGGCACTCAGAGACAGGGAGCCAGCTAACGCAGGTGTCCCTCTGCAGTAGCCACCACATTGTGCAGAGTGAAGAAGCCAATCTTTTGAATGTTTTCTCACCTGTAACATATGAGGACATGCTTTAGCCTATGTATTCTGAGTCTTTGGGAGCACTGGTTAAGAAAATATGCATGAGTCTAGTGGATGGTTTTTAGCGGCGCTCTTACCTTGCGAGGAAAAGTCATGAAACATGACAGAACCCACTAGCAAGAGTTTTATCGAGGAAAGGAGAAGGGACAGGTGTGTTCAGGCCTGCTGAAAGGACACGTGAGGGAAGGGGGCAGGAGACGTGGGGCCCACCTTTTAAGGTCCACCCTGTGCATGCGCACACAGGCCCACATGGCGACTCCGCACATGTGCATAGATCACATGGTCACACCCTGTGTGATTTACGTGACCATGCAGTGCATGGGTTATGTGGGACATATGACCCGGAAATGACTAGGCAGAAATGACTAAGTGTCCCGCTGGGGCATGCTTGATCTTGGGGGCGTGGCTGGAATTCTTATCACTAGTAAGTTAAGTTTGTCTTTATAGCTCCCCCACCCTCATCCCCACCACTGCCCTGAATCATCCCTAGTATGTGAAGTTGGCCTCAGATAGTTTCCTCTATTGCTCTCCACCATAGTGTTTGAGCAGGGTTTCTCACTGAACCCAGATCTTGCCATTTAGTTTAGACTGGCACCTTGAGGCTACAGGCCTGTGCTGTTACACTTGGCATTTATGAGTGTTGGGAGATTTGAACTCAGGTCTTCATGCTTGTTAGGCAAACACTTTACCCACTGAGTCATCTCCTTGGTCCCAGAATATGATTCTTACAAATTGGTGATGCTTACATTCATGACATGAATTGTCCTGAGATTTATGTTTGATTGGGATGGAAGCTGTAAGAAATGGTCCTTAGTGGTCTCAGGAGTGAAGCACCTGGCAGGAGCAGATCTTTGTCCTGGAGTGGGGCAGCTTCTCTCCCCAGCACACCATGTCATTTTCACTTCTGGGGGAGGGTGTAGTGCAGTTCAGGAGCCTTAGAGCTGAGAGTGTGCTTTAAAGATCTTTGCAGCTTGTCCATGAGAGGGAGCTGGTGTTCCAGATTGCCGGTTTGTTCTGAAAAGATACTGAATCCCACATCTTCCAGAGCGGTTAGCCACTCACCCCACATGTGTGGACATATGCCATCAAAGAAGTGTGTGTGTGTGTGTGTGTGTGTGTGTGTGTGTGTGTGTGTGTGTGTCCGTCCTTCCTTCAGGACTCTGTCCTTTTGCTTAGTCTTCTGACCCTAGTTGCAAGCTGTTAAACTGCCCATGTGTGAAATGGCTGAGCACTGGTACAGAGCACACTTATGAAATTAATGCAATGGGTTAGTAATAAAGCATATCTTTGAAAGTGGAAGCAGGGACCTCTGGGGGCCCCCAAAAGAAGGAAAAATAATTTGCCTTGGAAGGAAGGAAGGAAGTTGCAGAAAGAGATAAAAAAAGAAACAAGACAGAATAATAGGCAACTGTCAATGAAATAGATACTGTCCTTCACCTGAGCTTGAGGCAAGGGGTCAAAGATGAAAATGGCCAAGGGTTCACACAGGTGTTCATTTCCAGGGGGTCAATAGCATGTCACATTTCAAACCGATGACCCTGAAATGCCCTCAGTCCTCAGTGGTACCCTCTTTCTTATCATCTTGTTTTATGTCGCTCTTGACATTTCCCAATATTTGAAAGACTCTTAATCATTCAGTGTCTTTTATTGCATGTCACCCGTTTTGGACTGTAACTGCTACCATACATGGACATGGCCTCTGCCCCTGAAAATGATCCTGACACCGAAGTCCCTAAGTGACAGTGCCTGAAGGTGTCAAACTTTCATAAAGAGGACCAAAGCCAGAGTGGGTAGTGATAGGCTGTGACCTCGAGAGACTGAAAATCTGCTCACTCACTCACAATGCCAAATGCCCAGGTAGGATTTGAATATGGAAAACTGACCAAGGTTATCATGTGGCCATCTCAGTGGCCACATGCTATGTGCACACAAGCACTCTACATACACATATGTGCATGTACATGTGTGTTTATTAACTTCTTAATCTGTAGTTATTGATAAAGTGCTTATATATGCGCTGAATTGCACTGAAGTTTGGAGAGTTGTATATCATCCTACTGGACAATGTCCTGAGACATAATCAGCCTGGAAAAATCTTTGGAAATTTATACATCTCAGTGTCATACCCATGGTAAAAAGTGTCCATATAGTATAAACTATTGAGTTACTTTGAAAGAAAAATATGATCTTAGTTTTTGTTTTGTTTTGTTTTTTTTAACCACAGGTTGTGAAAACCAGGGCTCTGAGACTCTAAACAAGTGTTGTACCACTGAACCCTATCTCTCCAGTAAATGTCTAATTTTTTGTTCGAATTCATCACAGTTTGCACAGTGAGTTCTTGGTGATGGGGTACTGCAGTGGGTGTGACCATTTGTGGGAAGGATGTTGAAGATTCAAAATCATTGCCTGGTACATTAGCCAGGGTTCTCTATGGAACAGAACCAAAAGAATGAACACACACACACACACACACACACACACACACACACACACACACACACATTAGTAAGTGATTTATCAGAGTGGCTCACAACTGTGTGTGGTCTGAGAAGTCCAACAATGGCTGTCTCCTTACAGAAAACAAGAATCCAGTAGTTGCTAGTCTATGAGACCTGATGTCTCAGCAGTCCCAATATGGTGTTGGAGTTCCCAGAGAGGTCCTAGAAAGCTGCCAATTTTCAGTCTAAATTGGAATCCTGAAGAAGTAGGTTCTAATACCAGCAAAGGAATAGGTGAGGTTAGAAGAATTTACTTGTCCTGTGAAGGCACGTGGGTGACTGGGAGAGCACTTGTGACCACAAGTGGACATAGACAATAACTAGGGAGAAACACTAAATAGGAGCATCAGACAAACCATTAAGAGCTAGAGTGACCTGGGGTATCAGGGAAAAGAAAGAATCCCAAGAATGCAGGGGCTCTTTGCAGGGGTTTCCCATGGTCTGGCATCTGTGCCTAGCCATCCTCTGAGGGCTGACTGAGTATGAAGGAGCAAGGAAGTGCTTTTGTAGAGAGATGTCTAAGGGGTCCCTGCAGAAGCCACAGCAGGCGGGAAAAAGAACTGCAAATCGGTGAGAATGAGAAGTCAAACTTCTAAAGAGTCTGAGGCCAGGTGGTTTTAAACACAATAGAATTTGGGGGAAAGTTTCCAGGTAACAATCATTACAGTTCCAGGTGCACAATAAAGCTAAGGTGTGACGACATAGGAATTCCTTTATGAAGTACATGTGACCTTGAAGATGTGTTCTATAGCTGAAAGGCCTAGGATCTAGTGGTCTCTGACTAAGATAGCATAGAGGTCAGCAGGCCATAAAGTATATGTGAGGATGGGTTCTGTTGACTGGCAGCTAAAGACAAACGTCTTGGGAGGGAGTGTCTGGGATAAACGTTCTGGGCATATTTGGGTGACGTCTGCCTCTACAGATAGCAAAAGGTCACCAGGCCATTAACAATATCCACTTCCGGGTGGAAACAGGTATGTCTTCCTTTGAGGAGACATCCTGCAATGATTAACATTCCTGGTTCTCCTAGTGCTCTGTGGGCAAAAAGACTTTGTGTTCCCAGTGACACAAAGTGTCCAATATACCACTTTCAAAGTGCAGTGGGCAACACGGCTCCAGTAGACGCTTCCAGTGTTGGGTGAGAGGACTCTGTGGCAGCTCCAGGTGTTATATATGCCCTTGATGGATCCCTAAGATAATACTTAATAAGTGCTATTACCACATGGCATGGGACAAGTGCCATTGCAGTGTGGCTTGTGAATGTGAGTTTTACATCCTGACTTGGGAAGTGAAGGGCCTAGGAAATACATCATTATACCAGCAAGCTCCTGTACAGGACAGAAATGGCTCCCTCAGGACAGTGAGACCACAGTGGTCCTGGACTGGGTGGCAGACATCAAACCTTTTGAGTGCTATCATTTGTAAAATAAGACCTCATATCCTCAGATAATTTATTTTTATGCTGCCTTTTTGATTGAGCTGCCACATGAGAAAACACCGATAAAAGCATTCATTAATAAGCAGGCCTTCTCTGGTTGCAAATGGTGGTTTTCGTCTTGTGAATTGGCACCAGGAAAACTTATGTGGTTTGTGAGTGGGATACAAACTCTCTTTACATTTCCCCTGAAGTTCAGCAACAGCATGTGCCAATACTGATGTGAGTGAGGTCTAGGTCCCGGTTCATCTAAAGCCTGGGAAATTTGGCTTTCATTGAATTCTTAAATACATCAAAACTGTTTCTGTATAAATTTCAAGAAAGATAATTAAAAAAAAACATAGGATATGTATGTATATATTCCTGTGGGCTGGAAGGATGGACTAGACTCTGAGATAAGGTACAGTAGAAGTGGTGTGTGTGTGTGTGTGTGTGTGTGTGTGTGTGTGTGCACTAACTCTTGATCTGTAACTCTATCACATCTGATGATATCATGGGATGTTTCTTGCTGTGATTTTTCTTCTTTAGATTTTAGAGAAATTCTCAAGAAAACCTGAACTTTTTTCTTAATTACTTTTAATCTAATAAATCTTTCTCTCCTTCTAGTGTTTTAAGACATATTTTTGTCTGGCATCTGTGGAAGCTTTACGGTATTTTATGTACAGCTACTATATTATAAGTCAAAGCTAAAAGTCCAGGTCTAAATGCAAGCTTAAGTTGTATAAATTAGAATTATTTTTTTTTAAACTCCTGGGGATGCTCAACAAAAAAAATCCATTTCATCTGCAAAAACTTGCTGAGAATATTTCCAGGTCAAACTGCTAGAATACTAACTAACTTCTTTGTGCCTAAACTTAAAGACATTTGTGTTTGAAATATTAACCAGTGTGTTGTGTGTGTGTGTGTGTGTGTGTGTGTGTGTGTGCGCATACATATACAATGTGTAAATACTATGCTTAAATATCACATTATGGATTTATACATATGTATGCATATACATGAACTTCTACTTAGGAGAAAATTAAGTCCATTATCACTTCTTGGAAGCCTGCTGGTTTTAATGAAAGTGGAGGATTTCAGTTAGATAATTGACTTGTCACAAAAAAGGAGAATGCTCAAAATGAATGACTTTTAAAAATTAAAATAGCTGAGGAAAAACAAGTAGATGATAAAGATATTTTGATTTTTAATGGGTTAGGATTCTCTCATAATCACATTTTGATTGTTGTTGATTTAGAGCATATCACACAGGTGAACTTCCTGTCTCCAGATATTTCTACTTCGGTGAGGTCAAGTGGGAGTCTGTTCAGGGAATTGAAGAAGGAGGCCTGAAATAGGAGCCTTCAACTGAGTCCTCTTTAACTAAGTCGAGATGGCATGGTCCTAATGACCCTTAGTTCTGTTGGCCTATGAGACACAAACCAAAGGGCTACTGAGCATCAGAGGAAAGAGTGTAGCCCGTACAACAGGTCACATGGTTTGCATTCTGCCAATTACAAGCTCTTTTGCCTTGGGTGACCTGTTCAACATCTCATAATTGAGTTTCTTCAGTACTGTGATGGTGTTACTAGCCTTTGAATATTAGGCATTTAAGTTCACTGCTTTATTTCTTTGTTTTCTTCCTGTAAAATGCTGAAGAAATAGACCTAGCACATAAGGCTGGGGCAGGACAGCACAAGTGAGCTTGGCACAGTGTGCATGGAAGTCACTTGGAGGGCTGGTGTGTAATTTTGTTCTCTGGTTTAGGAAAGTTGAGTGAGTTTGGGCATCAGAGGCTCAAACAAATGGACAACACAGTGAGAGGAGACGAACAGGAGCAGAGCCTCCTCAGTATATCCCAAGGCAACCTAGCTTGCCCTGGGAGGCCTACTTTGCTATTTACAGCAGGCATCCGAGTACCCTACAGGGATATTGGCAGTGCTGTCTACACAACTTAAGAAGCACTTAGAGGAATGCAATTCCATTAGGCTAGCCATAATGGGCCCACTCAGGGCAGGCTTTGTAAATACACGGCTAATGTCATTCTGACATGTTTACAGGCCAGGACATGTTTTACCTAGGTCAGGACCTTCAGATGGCTCTGCTGGCTCTCAGGACAAGGCCTTACCTCCCACAGCCAATACTCCATTCTTATTACTGGAACATGAAAGAATGGGACATGTCAGTAAACAAATTACTGCTCTGAAAGACTGTGAGATGGCCTTGAAGGTACATAGGTCAGACCAGCAGGAGACAATTGCCAGGGGGTTAAGAAAAACCACGATCCTTCTAGGTAGCTGGTTACTTTCAGGCCATTTTCATCATCTTCAGTTAAGAGGAAATCAGAACTGCAGTCACATTTTTACAAAAGAAGTTCCTGAAATAACAGGGTTCATGGCTAACTGATCATAGGCCTTCATGCCTTTGGTTGCATTGGGCAGTTGTACTCATGGCCCTGAAATGTGCTTGCTGAAGTGTGAATCAAGATTCAAGGCCCTCCTCTCCAAGTCACCTGTAGATGGCCCTGCAGGAGGATCTTACTGGCTTGCTTTGTCTGATGCCCTTTACCACTTTGCAAGGTCACTGACAGTGCTAATGGCAGAATATCATGGATCTTACTGGGAGTTAAATGCCTAGGAAGCATTTTTTAGGGCTTCCTCCCTTTAATTCTATGAATGATTGTGTGTGTGTGTGTGTGTGTGTGTGTGTGTGTGTGTGTGTGTGATCAGACCCCCAGAGCAGAACAATTTTGATTCTATGCCTAGTTCTGTTTTATTTTTTTTAACTTTTATTTTATGTGGATGAGTGTTATGTTGGTTTGAATAAGAATGGCCCCCATTGGTTCATTTATATCATTGAACGCTTAGTGGGCCTATTTTGATGGAGGCAGTGTGCCCCCGGGGCTTGGCTTTGCGGTTTCATAAGCTCACACCAGGCCCAGTCTCTCTCTCAGGCAGCAGATCAGGATCTAACTTCCAGCTACTTCTTCTCTAGAGCCATGCATGCTGCCCATAAAGATGATGATCAGCTAAACCTCTGAAACTGTAAGAAAGTCCCCAATTAAATGCTTCCTTTTATAAGAGTTGTCTTGGTCATGGGGCTTCTTCACAGTGACTAAGACAAGTGTTCTGCCTATATGTATGTCTGTGTATCACACGTATGTCTGGTACCTGAACAAGCCAGAAGATGGCATCAGATCCCTCAGTCACAGATAGCTGTGAACTGCCATGTGGGTGCTAGGAACATAACCTGGGTCCTCTGTAAGAGCAGCAAGTGTTCTTAACCTCTGAGCCATCTCTCCAGCTCAGATGCTTGACATTTTAAAGTTAGTAGATGCCTGCAAATGGTTCATAACCTACAACTCTAGGATTGTAGGGGTAGGGCAAATTTTACCAATGTAATGGCTGGGATTCTTGCTATTATTATTTGTCAATAAAATAGAACCAGGCTCATGAGGAGCCTGGTTAGAATGGATGGGACCCAAGAAAGAGCAAGGAGCATCTTTGGATACCCAATCTGTAGCCATGACTTTGATGCTATGACTTTATCACTCCAATTTAGACATTGGTTCTGGCCCTAGAGTCACAGAATTTTTTTTCCAACAAGGATATGGCAGCCTTCCTCAGGTTGGCAGAGACTGGCATAGATAATGCTGGTTACAGAGTTTGTGGCAAGACAAAAATGGAGCTATAGGGATACCCACTTTCATATTTTAGTCTCTTTGTTCATGTGGCCTCTCTGAATGTGGTGGCTCGGGTGATTAAACTTCCCTTTCTCATCAGCACCAAGCCCTATGGGTTTAACTGTGTGCTGGCCTACTGTGTGCTAGGCTACAAACTAGGATGGCGTCAGCATTCTTTCCTCTTTTACTCACTGCACACTGTATTCATTCACACCACAGTCACATGTTCATAATTGCTCACACTACTCTCTAATGCCATCTAGAATCTGAGCCCTAAGAGTTAGAATCCAGTTTTATTCACTGACTTATTCCCAAGGCCTTAAAAAAGCCAAACAATTTATAAGAGCCAAACAAACTAGTTTTGAATGTTGTATGAAGAACTCTAGATACTCCTTTCTGACTCTTGTTCCCCCTCCCTCCCTCCCTCCCTCTCTACCTTTCACTCCTCCACTCCAGCTCCATGCTCAGCCTCAGGTCCCCGCATCAAGTTGGTGGCACTAGACATTCTCTGCTGTGGACATCACTCTGTGTAAATAAAATTCTGATTGGCCAGTGGCCAGGCAGGAAGTATAGGCAGGACAAGAGAGAAGAGAATTCTGGGAGGTGAAAGGCTGGAGAGAGACACAGCCAGCCACCGCCATGACAGAAAAGATATAAAGTACTGGTAAGCCACAAGCCACATGGCAAAGTATAGATTAATAGAAATGGGTTAATTTAAGATAGAAAAAGTAGATAACAAGAAGCCTGCCACCGCCATATAGTTTGTAAGTAATATAAGTCTCTATGTGTTTCCTTGGTTGGTTCTGAGCGTCTATGGGCCTGGCAGGTGAGAGAGATTTGTCCTGACTGTGGGCCAGGTAGGAAAACTCTAACTACAGTTCTCTAAGAGACAAAGCAGGAGCTTGGGTTTCCCATCTGGAATGCTCCATCAGTACTAACTAAATCACACCATAGTAGTTCAGATTGCTCTCTATGGTCCAAGTCAGGGTTCTGGGCAAAGTCAGGGTCTCTATAAATAAAAAACTGTTCTGTATAAAACATTTGGTCGGGCTAGTAGCTAACAAGGATCAAAAAACCCTAGATGAAATGCTGCTTCTCACATGACCAGAGAGACTTTCTGCTTTCAATGAGGAGCACATGATGTCATCTCCTGCCTTGTCTCTGAGCAGCTTTGCCTTTGCAGATACGAGACCCCACGGGCCACACTTTGCAAAATTAAAAACAAAAAAAGAAATCAGTTTCTAAAAGTGTGTGTGTGTGCGTGTGTGTGTGTGTGTGTGTGTGTGTGTGTGTGTGTGTGTGTATGTGTATTGTTCACACAGGCTAGAAGAGCATGTTGGATCCCTGGAACTCAAGTTACAGGAGGTTATGAGCTACCTAGCATGGACAGTGGGAACAGAATTCTGGTTCTCTTCAAGAACAGTAAGTTCTCTTAACTGCCAAGCCATCTTTCCAGCCCCAGGAATGGTTATCTTTATTGTTGAGTTAGAGAATCCTTATCGAAAGGTAGTGGGAATACATATAATTACATGGAAGTGTAGCTAAGCTGTGTGAGCCAAGGTATACGGTGGTCTCAGCACTAAAAGATCCTCATTACATCTCAGAACCATCGCTTCTAAACATGATCGCTGCTCTGACTTCCATTAACACAGATGTTTTTTTGCCTTTTAAAAACTACACAAAGCCGGGTGGTAGTGGCACATGTCTTTAGTCCCAGCACTCGGGAGGCAGAGCCAGGCAGATCTCTGTGAGTTTGAGGCCAGCCTGAACAACTATCAAGTGAGTTCCAGGAAAAGGCGCAAAGCTACACAGAGAAACCCTGTCTCAAAAAACAAAAAAACAAACAAACAAAACAAAACAACAACAAAAAGCTACACAAATGTCATGATATAAGATTTATGGATACAGTTTGTCTATGATAAAAATACATTATTTGTTTTTACCTCCATCAAATAAAACCCATCATTTTATTTGTTCCATTTATCTGTATACAGTTGGGTGGTTGGTTCTCAGTTTTATAGTATTCTAATCTATGCATCGTAAGTTTTTGTTCATTATATTGGTGCCAGAGAAATGGGTTGTTACCAGATTTTGGCTGCTGAAAATGATGCTGTTATGAATATTTGTAAGCAAGTGATTTGGGGACTGCGCATATGTGTGCTTTTCTGTTGTGTGTACATGGATGAGGGAACTACTGGTTCATGGAGGAGGAATATGTTCAGCTTCATTAGACACCACTAAGTGGTTTTTCAAAGTTGCTGTATAAATTTAGATTTCCAGAGCAGTGTGTGAGAAATTCTGCTGCTTCAAATCAAGGCCAACATTTTACATGCTCATTTTACATCTATTTTAGTGATTCTGATGGGTATTTATCATGTTTTGTTTTGACTTAAATTTGCATTTCACAATAAATTTGTGTATGGTGACTAGTATTTGCATGCATATCTTGTGTGGTATAGTTAATTGTATGGTATTTTTGTATATCAATCTAGTATGTTTACTATATTTGATTATTAATTACAATAGTTCATCTGTGGATGTTGGGGGTAATGTTCATACTCAATCCTCTTATCTGAAAATAACAACACATCTGTTTCTTCCTTTCAATGCCTTTAATTTTTTTTCTTGTGGGATCTCTCACATTCTTGTTTGCTCCATTTCTGATTGCAGAAAGAAAAATGTCAGTATCACCCCTCAATATGATGCATGCTGTGGACATTGCATAGATGCCTGTGCTGATATTAAAGAACTTCTGTTTTCTCCCTACCTTCCAGCTGTTTGCTTTAAATCATCTCAGGTAAAAGTACTACCAAAAAGGCTTCCTATATCAGCAGGGTTTTGGCCCCTATTTCCTTCCTGTTGATCCGAGAATTGCATTGGGTGATTTTCAAATGTTAACTATTCTTGGGGTGAAACATATCTAACCATGTTTTAACTTTTTATGCATAAATAAATATGTTATTCTTTTGTTAATATTTTTGCATTTTTATCCATAGGAGAAATTATCACAACTGTCTTTCCTTGTACTATATTGCAGTTGGTCTTGGTGCGAAGTTCACACTGACTTCTGGTTGAATTTTGTCCTCTTCCTCCCCTTGCCAGCTGTTTGAGCTTATGGTCCTTTGAAGTTAGTGGTTATTGTAGACAGTTTGACATGCACCTTGGCTTGTTATCATGGTATCTTGTCACCAGCAATGCTGAAGTTTAAAATACGTTAACTTTATCTCCTCTTTTTTCATCATCATTGCCGCACTGCTAGTTTTTCACACATGTTAACTCTGCAAGGCTAGATCAATATTGGATTTATTATTGATGTCCATTTTTATCTTCTGAAGTCATACCTTTTTAGTTTAATTTATTCCTTCCTGCATTTTTTCCCTTATTTTTACCCAGGAACATTTTCTTTCAGGTTGCTGACCAGTGGGTGACTGGTGGATCAAAACTCTTTTCTGTTTATCTGAAAATTCTCTGTTTTAAAATATTTTAAAGATTTATTAGTTTTACTTTATATATGTGAGTACCTGTATGTATGTTTGGCCATCACGCATATGCCATGCTGATGGAGGCCAGAAAGGGAAGGCATCAGTTCACCTACAACTGGAGTTACAGGCAGTTGTGAGCTGCCATGTAGGTACTGGGAGCTGATCTTGGGTGCTTTTCAAGAATAGCCAGTACCCTTAACTGCAGAGCCATCTCTCCAGCCTCCTGAAACATCTGTTTCATCTTCAGTGTTGAGCTATCATCCCGGTGTATGTCAGTTATTTTCTGACCATGTCTTAACGATGCTATTCTGCTGTTTTCTGGGTTCCCTAGTTTTCTACTGTGAGGCTATTGTCACTTCTTTGAAGGTAGCATGTCTTTAAATTCTATTTATTTTTCACTGTTCTAATTGACATATTTGCACATAAAGAGGAGTACAGTGTGATAATTAAATACATAGAGACAATATAAGTGATTAATCCAGGTAGCTAGTATTCCTATCACCTTGAATTATTTATGTTATTGTGGTACAGAGTTTTAAGTTCTTCTCCCTGGCTCTTTGTAAGAGCCCCAGGGAATTACTGCCACCCTGTTGTGCTGCAGAAGACAGGAACTTACTCCTCTTCTGCCCTGGCTCCCTTTCTCTTCTTGTCTTTGCTGTGCTGACCCAACTTTGATTCCATGACATTAGCATGCAGATCTTGAGACCATGGGCTGTCCTCTGTTGCAGAAGTGCCTGGACATTCTCTGATGAAATACCTTTCTGCCTCAGTGTGACTCAACCATTGATGAGCCCCACCTGTTTGTAGTGCATCATGTTCCACTAATGCTTTCCTGTCTTTTCTGCCCATTTTGCTGTCTGTGACTCAGTTTACACATTCTATACTCATTGTCTTCCAGATTTTGCTTTTACTATATCTGATCTTCTATGACACCCATTGAATCCTTAATTTCAAGTGTTATAATCTGTAGCTCTAGAATTTCTATATAATGTTTTGAAAAGGGGCTATTACAGATCTCTGGCAGAATAATCATACTCTCCTACATAAAAAAAAAAAAAACTAATCACAATAATTTTTAAATCTACATCCCATGAATTAAAAAACTAGACCATTTGTGAATTTGCCTTTTTTTTGGGGGGGGGGTCACTTTGCTCTCTTGTTTCTCAGTTTCACTATGTCTGAGTTTTTAATTAAATGCTGGACATTGGGTACAAAAGCTGTGGAGACTCAAGACAGTATTAACTGTCTCTAGAGAGGCATGAGCACACCTGGGACAGGTATATAATCTGATCAGATTGAGAGCCCGAGTGAGGTGGGTTCTGTAAGGTTGCTCCCCTTCATTCACCACTCTCCTAGGGTAAGTACAGGTTCCTGACAATCTAACCTGAAAGCAGAGGGCTCTCAAATTTTTGTTGTTCCTAAATTAGCCCATCAGGCCACTGAGAACTCTGTCACAGCCTCTGCAGTTCTCAGGCAAACCCTGGAGCTCTTGTTCCCAGTAGCCTTCTGCTCTGCTCCTGCTCCCCTTCATGCTGGCCCGCAGCCTTCCTCTGCCAGGCAGTTCTGCTGAAGTGCGAGTGTTGATGTTCCCCCAAGATTCATGCTGATCTTGAGTCCCCATGCAACAGCTTCAGAAGGCAAATTGGCCATGAGGGTTCTACCACTGGGGATGGGACTAATCTCTTGAAACAGAGTTTACAGGAGTGAGCTATCCTGTCCTGCCACATTGGAGACACAGTGTTTGTTCCTTGTTCCCTTCTGTCCCCTCTGCCATGGGCAGAAACCTAGAGACAGGCTCATCACTGAGAGAAGGGAGTTCTTGAGTCACCAGATCTGCTGGTGCCTTCCTTGATCATGAACATGCCCAAAATTGGGAAATATAAATGCACTTATTTATAAATTACTCCATCTTGGGAGTAATTTGTGTTAGATCCAGAAGCAAAAAATGGACTTTAGAAGTTTAGGAACATGGGAGAGCCAGCTCTGAAACCTGTGTCTTCCATTTTTATAAGGTTCCCCCAAGTTGCAGTGGCTCCTTTGTCTCTTGGCCACAGCTCTGTACTTCTGTACTCAGTCTTTCAACTATAACCCACCATAAAGGCAAGCATCAGCAAGTGTCTCGGTTGGAAGCGGCACACAGGCCGGCTCCCCACAGCCCTTCTCTGAACATTGGCATTCTTGTGTCCTGCTTCTCTTGGCTGCTCTCCAGGTCCTTCGAGTAAATGCTTCAGTGTTTTATCTGATTTCCTAGTTAGTTCTGGAACAGTGCCATCACCAGATAAAGCATATGTCAGGAGATTTATTTCTTAAAAGCCTGGTAACTAGCATATGGATCACACTTAACTATGGGCAGTAAGATATCTTTTGGTAAAGGAAGACAGTTCTTGTGGAGTTGATTTATAATGTCCTGGTTAATCCAACATTAAGGAAAACTAGAGACTTCAGTCTTGAGTGGACAAACAATGTTCTTCTATCTTTGACCATAGACTCTGTAACCACCCTTAGAGCATACAGATGGGGAGCAAGGAAGTTTAGAATATACCCACATATACAGAGATAAGTGCAGGGAATTAAATCATGAACCTTGGACTATTCTCAAGGGAGAGAAGTCACAGGAAGTGATGCTGTGTCTAATCTTGCACATGGTTCTTACTTTCTTTTGACATGTTACACTATCAGCATTAATGATGCTTCTCTTTGGAGCTAAGTGATTTCAGCAAAACTATGGGTCAAGAGGCTCAGATTGTTTCCAGTTTGGGTTGCAGGACACTCCCCCGGGAGAGACTCCCTCCTGTTGTTTTGGAAAGTCCTGGATATTATTTACATTGTGTCACCTGCTGAGAAGCTATGAGATGCCCATGCTGCTCTCCTGCCTTCTTCAGGGTATTAGAGATCTGTCCTCTGCAGGGACTCAGCAGTATGGGTATACAATCAGCTGGCAGGGTAATCAACTGCTCACAGTAGGTACCCTGGACAGTGAGCTGACATTGCCATCAACCGAAAATAAGATCCTGAAGACAACAAAATGAGCTCTCTCATAAGAAAGTGTCTGAAGGCCATCAGTCAAACTCAGAGATGCCAGACTGGACACAATAGCATGGACGCCTGTGCCAGGATGGCCTGGGCCATTCCTGGTGAGAGGTGGAAGTGGTACATGGGAAGACAGTGTGTCATTCTTTTTGATGACAGAGGTGATAATAAGAGAAGGGTTAAGTGTCCTTAGGCTTGTATCTAATTGGGTAATCAGTATTAGCAAGTGTCTCTAGTCATTTACAAAGCTAAAGGCCTCTGGCTTTATAAAAGCCCTCTTCCCGCATTAAAAGAAGTCGAGAACCATGCTGGAAGGCGAACTTCTCTGTCTTGTATCTCTGTTCGCTGTGAACTACTCTTCCCATCATTCACACTTCTTTCCTAACTCCATTCTTTACTACTTGATTCCAAATGGCTTCCAAACCAACCTTCTTCAGGAAGCACTGGAAAGTCCAGAGGCCCAGAGCTGTGACCATTAGTTTTAGGCATTGGAGGATGTCTTAGTTAGGGTTTCTATTATTGTGAAGAGACACCATGATCATGACAATTCATATAAAGGAAAATATTTAACTGTGGCTGGCTTACAGTCCAGAGGTTTAGTTTGTTATCATTGTGGTAGGTGGCACACAGGCAGACATGGTGCTGGAGAAGGAGCTAAGAGTTCTACATCTTTGTTGTTGTTGTTGTTTTTCGAGACAGGGTTTCTTTGTGTATTTTTGGTGCCTGTCCTGGATCTTGCTCTGTAGACCAGGCTAGCCTTGAACTCACAGAGATCCACCTAGCTCTGCCTCCCAAGTGCTGGGATTAAAGGCATGCGCCACCACCACCTGGCTGTGTTCTACATCTTGATCCTCAGGCAACAGGAAGTGAACTGAGTGCTACATTATACTTGGCTTGAGCATAGGAAACCTCAAAGCCCGCCCCCACAGTGACGCACTTCCTCCAACAAGGCCATGCCTACTCCAACAAAGCCACACCTCCTAATAGTGCTATTCCCTATGGGGACCATTTTCTTTCGAACCCCCACAGACGCTTTTTGGGATTTTAAGCCATCTTTGCATATTAGTGATGAAAATGGGAAAAAGCACAAGGTTTTTAAAAGATGTAAAGAGACACCAGTGTGTGCAGTTGTTGGGTCTCTATTACTGCTGTTGAGTATCATTTGAGACTTTTCCTCTATTCTTATTATTCCTTTGGTTCTGGGAACTAGATGCTTTCAGGATGATCATTACTCTGCTCTGTCTCCATCTCCCTTTCTCACTAGTCTCTGATAACACTCACGACCCATGGAGGAGACATTCTTGAGCTGGGCCTTGTCTACTGAATTGCCTTTCAGTGTTGTATGGAAAACAAATGTGACCCCTGAAGTTTAAATGGCACCGTGGTTGGATAATGTCAAACAATTAAAGTCAAGTATTTTTCCAGGGAGCATAATTAAGAGCCAATGTGACTGTGAACATTTGGGTGCAGAGCTTGACCAGAAAAGAGGGTCTTGGTGTAGGAAGGTAGAATTCCTTCTCCCCTCAATGCAGAGAAAATGTTTTTCCAATGCCACCGGCCATCAGGACTGAATATGATCATGATCCGCTTTCTCAACAAGAGAAAGTGCAGCCTCCATATTCATCATTTCTGGAGTCATGCTTCCTGCTGTGGCCTCATTCCATCAAAAAGTCTCTTTCTTATTCATAGAGATGTGCAGGGTGCAGTGGGGACATTGGATCCTTGGATGTAAAGATCATTGTTGTGATGGTCTACCTAGAAGTTCTCAGTGTTCATATATATTAAGCTTAACAAGAATAACAATTCTGGAATGGAAGTTTTAGGATGAAATAACAAAAACAACCATGTTCACCTTCCATTGTCTGTTGTCCTGACTAGAACCTGAGGTCATACATGTGCTTACACACATGCATACACATATCCATACACATACATACCACACACAGACACATAGACACACATATACACACACACATATATATACACACATACACATACATACTACACACACATACATATACATATGGTGGTATTGTGTTCCCCAAAATATTGTGCACCCTAATAAACTTATCTGGGGTCAGAGAACAGGACAGCCACTAGATACAGAGGCTAGAAAATGATGGCACTCAGACCTTTAATCCTATTACTTGGGAGGCAGAGATCCATCCGGATCTCTGTGAGTTTAAAGCCACACTGGAAACAGTCAGGCATGGTGACACACACCTTTAATCCCAGGAAGTAAGCCTTTAATCCCAGGAGTGATGTCAGAAAGCAGAAAGGTATATAAGGCATGAAAACCAGGAACTAGAAGCATTTGGCTGGTTAAGCATTCAGGCTTTTGAGCAACAGTTCAGCTGAGATTCATTTGGATGAGGACTCAGAGGCTTCCAGTCAGAGGAAACAAGATCAGCTGAGGAACTGGAGAGGTGAGGTAGCTGTGGCTTGTTCTGCTTCTCTGATCTTCCAGCATTCACCCCAATACCTGGCCTCAGGTTTGATTTTATTAATAAGAACTTTTAAGATTCATGCTACATATACATACAGTACATATCACATACAGGTGCACACATAAACACACATATACATATACATACACATACATACCACACACACATATATATACATGCATATCACATACACTTACACACATGCACAAACACACCACAGAACACTGAGTGTTGAACACCAACCTTCCGAGCTCTAGCTTCACAAGACTCAACATAAGTGCTCTCTTTTTTAGCATGGTCAGTAATTTATGCACCTGCGGCATGATAATAATTCTGCAGCATAATTCCCCACTTAGAAATATGTAACACTCTGTATTAAAAAAAAAACACAGACTGGCTCACTGAATATGCATGCTTTAGTGTTCTATTGTGCATCTTTCCATCATTTAGTGTGTCAGATAAAAATTACTGGAAACATTTATTTTCAAAAAATCACTGTGTTATTCTTCGTAACTCCAACATTAAATCTAGAAATTTATTCTGCTATAAATTGGTTTATTAATAATATTGCCTATAGCCTTTAATCTACTTTAGAACGTCTTAGAAATCAGTACTGATATTGTTAGTAATACATATTCATTTGTGCTGTTTAAAAGGTTTGAAAAATTAGCTGCAGATGGCTTCATGTTTATGGATGTCCACACATACTTTGCAATAGTTAGTGAGCATTAGTTTGGAGGGGGCTTTAATATGACAGGTAGATGAGATGCAGTAGAGTGTGGAAATCTATGCCTCGGTTCCCAGGTGTCCCCCTCCTCCATCTCCTTATTGATCACTCAGTCAACAGCAGCACTCACTAACTCTGCATTGAATACTGCGAGAGACTTTGCTTTAATACTAATCCATAGCATGGTTCCTACCCTTGGGGACTGCAGCAGGGTTGGATAGTGAGATTAAGTCATGAGGCCATACGGTGGGTCATATGTGGAACATGATTAGTGTTGGAGACCATGGCCACTTAAGGAGGTCAGGAAAGGTGCCATGGGCTTAGAGAGCAGGTAGGATCTGTAGAGGAGGAAAGCAAGAAGGAATGTCAGGCACTTAACCAGAAGAACAGATGGAAGTAGAGGCTGAGAATGAAGAATGGATGATGGAACCATGATGGGACATGTCCTTCTGTGGAAGACAGCATGTAGAGTGTGATAAGGGATAAACTCATTTGCACACAGTAGGACCATGATATAGAAACCACCTAACATATTTGCCCAACAAAAAACAGGATGGCTACTGTGCTGGCTAGTCTTATGTCAGCTTGACACAAGCTGGAGTCATCTGAGAGGAGGGGCCTCAATTAAGAAAATGCCTCCACAAGATCAGCCTATAAGTAGGCCTGTAGGGCATTTTCTTAAGTAGTGATTGATGGGGGAGGGCCCAGCCCATTGTGGGTGGTGCCATCCCTGGGCTGGTGGTCCTGGGTTCTTTGAGAAAGTAGGCTCAACAAGCCATGCGGAATAAGCCAGAAAGCAGCACTCCTCCATGGCCTCTGCATCAGCTCCTGCCTCCAGGTCGCTGCCCTGTTTGAGTTCCTGTCCCGATTTCCTTCAGTGATGAACAGTGATATGGAAGTGTAAGCCAGATGAACCCCTTTCCCCCTGAGCTGCTTTTAGTCCTAATGTTTTGTCAGCAATGGTCATCCTGAGCAGGCCAACTACAAATACAGAATGATTCCTTTTTGGGGCTCATCTTAGGGGAAGTGATTTGGGAGTGAGGGAGGAACTTCATAAAACAAACATCTAAAAGGCAATTCCTAGTGGGTTCAGGCACAGGATTATGGCTCACTTGTGTTGGATTTTCCCACAGAGCCTCTGGTGTCTGTTCATATTGTTTGCATTTATTTATGTATTTGTTTATTTTTGTTTTGCTTGGGAGTAGAACTCAAGGCAGTGCTCTTCCTCTGTGCTCATCCCCAGGCCTTCCATTCTTATTAAAAATAACACAAAAAACCAAAACAACAACAAAACCCCAGTCTTTCTGTATGCACATAATTGTAATGAGCAGAACAATAGAATTTTGCATCCTTCTCTTTTCACATAAAAAGACAGAGTTTTAGCTGGGTGGTGATAGCACATGCCTTTAATCCCAGCTCTTTGGAGGCAGGTAGATCTCTGTGAATTTGAAGCTAGCCTGGTCTACAGAGCAAGTTTCAGGACAATCAAGGCTATGCAGAGAAACCCTGTCTTAAAAACACACAAACAAAAGCCAAACAACAAAAACAGCAAAAAAAACCAACCCGAGTTTTCCTGACTCCCACAGTGTTTATAAGCAGGACTCTTAATGGATACAAAGTCTCGCAGTGAGTCATTTTAAAGAGGCTGCCAACCCAATGGAGTTTTATTGAACATGTACATTGTCACGAGAGACAATGCCACAAAAGACATGATAGATGTGTGACTTTTTCTTTTAGCTTCTGTTGACTTACTTGCTGAGCACACACACTCTGGAGTGTGGTGATGGCACCAGAGTGGGAAACCTGTGGTACTTTGTATGGGATCACAGACTGTTCTCTACAGCTGCACGGACTGATGAGCCACCAGCAGAAAACGAAACACCATGTTTCTTTCAAACAAACAAACAAAGCTAGAAGAGGAACATGAAAGGGATGAGAAAAAAAAGCAGTTGGTAGGGGAAGGGCAAGGGAAGGAGAAGTAGGAGGAAGACAGAGAGCCGCTGTGATGGAGAGAGGAGACGAGTGTGGGGTGCTGGGAAGTCCTGGCTGACAGTGAAGGTGCCTCTTGAGGTCTTTGATTCTCCACACTGTTAGCTGAACTCTCCCAAGGGCTGGGAGTTCATGGGAGGGCCAGATATTACAGTTCCTCCTCCACCCACAGCTCTGGCCACCAGCTGAAGCCTTGTTTCTTTCAAAGACTCATCCCTTAAGAACTCTACAATGTTTTTGGTTCTATCTGTGGGTCACCGAGGTGGGGGATCCTTATGAAGGCTTGCTGCATTTTCCTGGCTCCCCTTCTTGCCTCTTCACTATCAGCCCTTCCTTGTGCTGGTGTTAGGAGGAGGCCTTGGCTTTGGAGAGGGGTCCCCTATGCCCGGTCATTGTAAATGCCCACACATCACAGCTGAGGAGAGAGCACACAGATACAGTGTTGCTATTTTTTTACATTGCAGTAAAGTTGCAATGTCAAGACTACACAGGAGCCCTCGGCTCCATTAACTGGGAAGAGTTCAGGCACAGAATGTGCCCAGGTGATGAGCACTGGCCCAGTGTTTCACATTTTTCTAGTCTTGGGTGTACTGTTTCATTAACACAAGTGTAAGCCATCATGAAATGTTGGAGGGACCAAAGAAATATGGGTTGTAAGAACTATCCCTGTCTGTCTGTCTATCTATCTAACTCTCTATGTATTCCCCTCTCCCAGAATGAGCTGGAGGTCCGAGCAGCAGAGACTTGGCCTCGTCTCCTTGGCGATCCCATGCTCCCGCCCCTATGACTTGCAATCTCACTGCATTTCCCGGGACACTGTCAGCTCAGGGAAGCATCGTCCAGATTCCCAAGCTCCTCTGTCCTCTCCACCATACTTGACGCTCTGTTAACTTTACTTTTCTTTAGTGTAACTGTCATTACTAGGGTTATTTTTCCCCAATCTCTTGCCCTCAGGGCTCTAGAACTGCACTCGCCATTGTTACCGGTGCCCACAGCAGAGGCTGGCATGGGTTGGTACAGTTGATCCCTAGTATCCTGGATTCTGTACCTGTGGCTTCAGCCAATGTTCTATCAAAACTATTCAGGAAGAAATGACATCTGATGTTTTTCCTTGTAATTATTCATGGGGCAATACAGTATAATAAGTATTGCTGCATATTTCAATTGTGTCAGGTGTGATAAGTAATCCAGGGTTGATTTAGCATCCTAGGGGAATACATATCATATGTAGATTATATGCAAATTTCATGCTTTTAATATAAGGAATCTGTGCCTCTGCAGATATTGATGTCAATGGGGTCCACAGAGCCATCTCTCCTGCCTATGGAGGGACAACTGTGCTCAAGAAGTATTTGTGGAACTAATGAATTAAAATCATTGATCTTTTGACTCAAAAACAGAAAAATAATTTCAAGAGCAATCATGCTTAAAGTGGTATTCAGGCATCTAGGAGTAATGTCTCAGTCTAAACAAAGACAGAGTATTGAATGAGGGTCATGTGAATCGTACTTCAGCCTAGACATTCTATTGTGTACCCAGCCAAACATCTCCCTTTCCTACAAGTAGTTATTCATCATCCTCATGTGCCTGGCTAAGAGGGCTTTCATGGGAGACTGAAGCCACAGATGTGGAAGCTCCAGCTTCTGAGAGTAGGTAAGTGGGGCAGTTGGTGATGGCTGAGCTGTCATTCACACTGAGCCAGACAAGGATGAGTTGAAACTGGAATTAGAGTGTAGGGAGAGCTTTGTTCCTGCTTCTTCTCTCTCCTTTCAGGCCACAGCCACATCATCTCATATCAACTTGGTCTTTCCTTTGAAATGATCTGAGCTAGAAGATGGGAATTGATAGACAATGATCTGCCTCCTTCACAAAGTATGGTGATCCTGGCCATCCACAGGAGCTTGATTAAGTGCAACGTGCAGGTCTGGTGAAGACACCTGACACACAGGCATCACTGGAAATGTGAACAGTGGTCAGTGGCTCCTTCTCCTTTCTCACTGTGGTCTCCCATCCACAGCTATTCTGCACACAGGAAAAGAATGCGCAGGTTATAGATTCCATTCACAAATTTTTCCTAAAGTAACTTGACATCGAGTCTCATTCTTGGGTCTTTAGAATATGAGGATCTCCTGAAGGAAATTTCATTCATTTCTGGGATGAGATATGAAGCCAGATTTTTTTGGAGGGATCTACATGTTCTGACAATCCTAGGTGCACACACTGCTTGCAACAATGGACAGTTTCCCCATCTGCCTTGTGTGTGTATTCAGGGTGTCCTTGGAACTCTGTTTACCATGGGCATGATGGCTGTAGTCTACTTCCTACTGCCGAGTACAGCAAGGGATTAGTGTACCCTCTCCAGGCCCAGGGCTCAGGGAGCCTCCCAGGATGCTGTGGATATGGCTCTGTGTAAATAAAGTTCTGATTGGCCAGTGGCCAGGCAGGAAGTATAGGCGGGACAAGAGAGAAGAGAATTCTGGGAAGTAGAAGGCTGGAGAGACACCGCCAGCCGCCGCCATGAGAAGCAACATGTAAAGACACTGGTAAGCCACAAGCCATGTGGCAAAGTATAGATAAGCAGAAATGGGTTAATTTAAGATAGAAAAAGTAGATAACAAGAAGCCTGCCACAGCCATACAGTTTGTAAACAATATAAGTTTCTGTGTACTTTCTTGGTTGGGTCTGAGCGACTGTGGGACTGGCGGGTAAGAGAGATTTGTCCTGACTGTGGGACTGGCAGGAAAACTCTAACTACACCAGGAGGAAGCAGTCTCCCATGTATTTGCTGTGTGGCAGGTGGAAAAGAGAGCAGCTATATCCAGAAGAGCACCTGGTTTTTACCTAATCGCTAAACACTGAAGCCAAAGGTGGAGGCAGAGGGACATGTGTGACAAATAGGGAGATGTTTGTTGTATTTCTTACGATTGGAGATGACACAGAATTTAGTGTGTATTTGCTGCATGGCTGACCACCCCAACAGTCTTTGTGGAACCTGCCACTGTCAGAGCAGCATGTTGTTACTCTTCTGGGTCAGTCATTCCCAGAAGACCTGCCAGGTATGTGATGGAGCCCAAGAAGGTCAGAGCCTGGTCAAGTTACCAGACTGTGTGGGTGACCTACCTGGTTAAAGGCAAAGCCAAATACGGTTATTTTAAGGCACTAAATATGTTAATGACTGATAGACCAAGGGTCAGGATGGTCAGTGGTTCAAAATTTGGCAGAATTTGAGAACTCATTTCTACCCAGCAATCTGGGAGAGAATATGGCAGTGTGAGTGGGTCTGGCTGAAATATCCTATAACCAAAGAGGTAAGCAGCTTGCTGCCAGATACTATAATTCAGCTTCTTTCATAGGAGTGTGGTAAGTGTGGATCTGAGACCTGAGAAACATACTGGAATGTTCCAGGCATACCTGTTGAAATATCCATATATCCACATTCTTTCAAAAAATTTGTGTGTGTGTATATGTGTGTGTGTGTGTGTGTGTGCACTCAGGTGTATTTGTGTGGGTATGTGCATGTGGGAGTGCTGGTGTCAATGGATTCTAGAAGAGGAAGTTGGGGTCCCCTAGAGCTGGAGTTAAAGTGGTTATGAGTACCTGATGTGGGTTCTCAGAACTGCTCTTAGGTCATCTGCAAGAACAGTACATGCTCTTAACCACTGAGCCATCTCTTTGGCTCTGGGATCCAAGTTCTTGTGTCTCATGGTAAAGGACTGCACCAGGGACACACAGGTAGACATAACAGAGACAGTTTAAGAAAGGGAAAGTACTCCCAAGAATGAGACAGGGCCAATGAGCTTGGGGAAGGCATTCACCCAAAAGAGGTAGGCCACTAGCATCCTGACCTTCCACATTGACATAGCTCCCACCTCTTCCATATTTGTATATCAGGGGCTTTTCTTGTGGAAGCTTTAACTGGTATGTGGAGCTGGGGTGGGGACGGGCTTCCATCCAGTCTCTCTCTGCTCACGGCTCTCTCTCGTCTTGAGTCAGGTTTCGAGTCTCTATTCTCTTCTGCAGGAACATGTCTAGGTTCTGGCTCAAGTGGTGAGGCAAAGGCAAGCTGGACTGTCTCTGGACTCTGCTTCAGTTCTGGCTGCAGCAGAGATGGGGAGAGACAAGCTTTGGGGATCAGATCCCTAACAATTTAGGTAGGAGATGTTACCAAGCTGGGAATACAGTGACATGGAGACTCCAGTCACGAGGATACAATGCTCACACATTATTGTCTTCGCTGGGTGATCCAATACTCCTTTCTGGTGCTATAGAATCCAGTCATACCAGTGACTGGGTGATACCTGGAGAATAAGAAAGACTGGATTCCGGAAGGTGGCCCCTTGGCATCCATCACTGGGATTCTGAAAGATTCCCATTTACCTTAGTGTTTATCATTTTGGGTCCTGATGTTGAGGGCTTGGTGGCTTTTGCTCAGAGCACTTTGGTGTGTGTGTGAAGTGTTCTTAATTAATTTCACAGATGACAAGCTTCCACTCAGTGGCCCCCTTCTGCTTTTCTCTTTCTGGAAGCTTTGTGCTTATCTGATTTCCTCTGTGGTTTGATTTGGAAATGTTTTGGAAACACGTCATGGGAAGACTCTCATTTGTAATATTTTAAAGTTAGATTCCAGTTCATTGAAAATGTTAATGTTTCCTCAGCTGGCTGAGTTGTTGCATATTTGTTTCTATGTATTTGCTTTGGTTCTTAGTCAGAAAATTTAACCCAGCTGAGTAGGTTTTCTTGCACTGTAAGGTGCAAAGGGGTTGGGCGAAGTAGGACATCAGGCTTGTGATTCCAGGCTGGCCTGCAAATGGCTCCCGCTCCAGCCCCCTCCCGCTCCAGCCCCCCCTTCCGCTCCAGCCCCCCCTTCCGCTCCAGTCCCCCCATGCACCCTCCAGCAGGAGGGAGGACAGGGGCTCTTTGACTTACAGTGCAGTTGGGTCTCCATAAATCCATCCTAAGTAGAAAATAAAGAAGTCACTTGCCTCCCAAGCATCACAGCTTAGCTGCAGTGTCCACATCCAAATGTCTTTCACTCCGTGATCATATGGCTGACCCGGAGCTGAGGCTCTGCTTCTGCCCAGTATCACAGAAGAGTGCAGCATTGTTACACATCACAGGTCCAGGGAAAGAATGAGAGCCAAGATTCCAAGGACACTTTCTACTGACTGCCAATCAAAGTCATGCCATGGTCTAGTTGTGGAGAGTCAATGTTCCAGACCCAGATGCTAGCTGAGCTCCTATCATCGCTCTGTGTTTGACCTAACATCCTTGTGAATAATAGATAACTACTCACAATAGTACATTTTTGGAATGTACAAACAGACCCTCAGCTTCAACCAACCCCAAATCTCAGGTTGTCATGAGATAACACTTGAGGACCATAGCAGAGACTTTCCCCCTTTGCCATCACCTGCCTCCCTACTTAATATTTCCACTTATACATGTTTAAATGTCTTTATTTACAGTTTTATTTGTTCGGTTACTATAAAACTTCAATACAATTGTTATCACACAGGAACATGGCATTTGGGCACTGAAACTCTCTGTTCCAGGGCCATGGTCACTCATATTTGGCTCCAGAACAAACCAGTTCCTGCTCCCTTTGAGGCGAGAGCTGTGTTTTGTGTTGTGCTGTCTGTGTGCACAGTGGGAAATTGTAACAATACATCAAGGTTTGGTGCTTAATGGCTACTTACATTTCTTTTCTTTGACAGTGGTTTTAGTACATTAGAGACACAGCTACTCTAACATGGAGATGGTCTCACAGTAACTAGGTCCTGTTGCTCTCTATCCAATCCTTTTCTGTCAGTACAGCTTTGATTAAGGCAGGCATGCAAGCCAGAGAGACAGAGCATTCCCAATAGGTAAGTCACTTACTGGGGACTTACTGGGGACTTGTATGCTCATACACCACATGGCACTTCCTCTGCCCTGATATGTTGTAGTTCAATGACATTATCTGCCGCATTCTCAGAGGATTTCATTCATTGCTCATCAGTGGGTGGCTGCTGCTTACACAGGATGCTGCCCAGTGCCTCTGAGTAACCTTTTGATAGCCATTGAATGTTGCTCACTGTGTGTGGAAAGATATAGAATTTTAGATCGTTTTTAAAATCCGTAGAATTAACTTTTTCCTTTGGGACTGAAAAGAACCACTGGGCAACACTTTCATCTAGAACAAGAGTCTTTTAATGGCCAGGAAGGAATTCTTGAATGGAAAGACTGGAACTAAGCCTTTAGGAGTAGAAGGGATCTGTTGGGTTCTGATTGCTTATATCCCAAACAGAATTTATTACATGCTTCTGCCTGACCTTCAGCTGGGTACAAAATGAAATGTCAGAATTGATCTCCTCCTTAATTTATGACATTATGACAAGGAACAACAAACCTTTGTTCCCCTGCCTGTCAGAGAAACTGTCCCTGGATTCTCTGCTGAGAGGCATTTTCATATTCTGGGAAAAGTCTCTTGAACATGAGTTTTTTCGGAAGTCATCATAGTGTCTCTAGAGGGAAATGTGCTGTCTGACTGTTTGCAGGAGCAAAAGCACACCTTGTGATTGACAGTGGTCATGGGCAGGGCTCTGAGTTTCAAGGAGAAAAGCAAATGGACTTCTTCAGGTTGGGCTTCGGAGTCCTTCCCCATGACTAGTAAAAACAGCAAAACTGTTATGTGGAAAATGCCAAAGCTGATGGCACTTCTAAAGTGGCCTCATGCTAAAACAACAGCCCTGTTGAAGTCTAAACCAAAAATGCGGTTCTTCTTTGTTAGTTGTTTTACACAGAGGGATGAGCTGAGGAGTGGTTGATTTACTGAAAGTATCTGGATCAAGAAACATGTTTGGAGGTCATGTGATAGGGGGCCATCATTTTTATCACTGGATAATGTAGGCAGAGTTGGTCTTTGCAGCATATGTAGAGGTCTAGAATGTGCTCTCAGAGAGGTGCTGCTTCCAGAGATGGCTTTAAACCTTGGACTCTGCTTTTCCCATTGGTTTAGGGTCTAGTCAGACCTGGGATGTATTTTGTCTAGAAAGTTTCTAGGATCTAGGCTTTCAGTTTCAGTACATCATGTAATATATGCACTTAGCCACATTAATCAGTTGTTCCCATTAAGTTAATGAGAAATTAAATAAATCCAAATAATACTTGCATTGCTTTCTTTGACCTCCCTTCCTTGCACCAAATCAAATTACATTTTAGGCTTTGTGGTGCTGGGGAAGGGAAGCCATGCAGAGAGAAGTAAGAGAGAGGGGCTTATGTCCTGGTGATTCATATCTGCAGAATGGGTTTTCAAAGATAATTTAGGCCAAAGTTAATCTTCAGCATCAATACTCTCCATGAAATTCACATTGTGGAGAAATTCTGCTCGTAGTGAAAAGGGATTGGGTGTGAATGTGTAAGCCCACACAGTCTTTCTCATTGAAGGCAGCTCCACCTGAAGCCTGGCCTTCCAAATCAGTTGCAGGGAAACATGTCCCACTTCTTTTTTTGCCAGGGTAAATGCGAAGAAGGGGAGGTGAGCCTGAGGTGTCTACCCCAGTTCATCCTGAACTGTCTGGCCTTCATTTTCTTTGTGTGGTAGAGTCTGTGTTGTTGCAGTGTTGAATGCGACATGCATCTTTAGAGACATACTTACACTAATGAAGCTTCCCTTTTGTTACAGTAAAACCTTAGAGACAGACTGAACTTCCTCAGAGGAGTTTCTATCTGCCATCTGTAGGAGGCAGGCTGAAGTGCGTCGGTGCTTCCATCTACTGTGTGACCTCTAGAACCTGTGCTGCATGCCCTTGATCTGAGATTGTCTCCCGAAGAGTCTGCCACCCTTCCTTCTTGAACTGAAAATGCTCAGGAATATTATGCCTTACCAACATATGCTTCAGAAGGTACTCACTCCTGAAGTCCTTCTTGCATGGCTAAATATGGGTTCCCTGAATAAGTTCCCATTTTTCTTTCGTTTGTGGAGTGCACATTTGTTCGGAATGATTAATTTCTGAGGATGGAGAACTTCATCCCTTACTCAGGAGGAGCCTTCCTTTCATCTTCTGGTAGGTTTATATTTGTTCTGTCTCCATTTTAGTAACTCGAATGCAATAGAAATACACCTATGTATTGCTACAGAGTAGGTGTGTTCTGTTTAATTGCCCTGTTAGACAGAATAATGATCTCCAAAGGTGTCTGAATCCCACCACGGGAACATATTGATTTAAATGGCCATGGAGGATAAATGAAGATTTCTACTCAGCTAACCTTGAACTAACGCATTATCCTGGCTTGTCGGAGCTGGCCAGAGCAATTTCAAGGGTCCTTTGGTAGTTAGAATGAGAATTGTCCCCTAGAGGCTCATGGAAAAAACTTTTAACTGAGAATTGTCCCCTAGAGGCTCATGGAAAAAACTTTTAACATAGGACCATGTTAAAAACTTGGTCCCGGTCAGTGGTAATATTCAGGAAAGTTTATGAAACTTTTTAGCAGGCAGCCTTGCTAGAGGAAGTAAGTCACTGAATGTGGCGGTTTGAATGTAACTGGCCCCTTTAGACTCATAGGGAGTGTCACTGTTAGGAGATGTGGCCTTGTTGGAACAGATGTAGCATTGTTGAAGGAAGTGTATCATAGTTCATTTCCTGTTGCCTTCAGGTCAAGATGTAGAACTCTCAGCTCCTTATCCAGCATCATGTTTGTCTGAAACTG